>NC_046161.1:78728771-78893771 GCF_011064425.1 Rattus rattus | reverse complement strand
GGTGGTTGCAAACTGTTGTAGGTGGTGAGACATGAGCAAGGATCCTCCAGAAGAGGAGAAGCATGTGTTCACCACTTTGAGCCACCTCTCCTAAATAACAAAGGTTTTTCTTTCATGAGATCCCAAGTCAAGTGTTGAATTTATTTTCTGTGCTACTGAGGCCCATTAGAAAGTCATATATGTACCTGTAAGTTGACAAAATTCAGTTGTATTTTTGCTCTAGAAATCCTTCAAATGAAAATTTCCCCAGATAGTTTTTAACTATGTCCATACCACAAAATTACTCTCTATTGTTTCTTCGTTTCTTCCATAAGTCTTAACGATTCTTGAACTCTATTGAGGTCTCTTAACTACTTAGAATTGAGTTTTTGTGTGGGATGGGAGATAATTATCTAATTTTAGCTTTCTCATATTAAACTCCAGTTTTTTGAAGATGCTGTCTTTTATATCCAGTGTAGAATTTGAACTCTTTGTCACAAATTTTACATATATATATTTTTGATGTCACTAGAATATAATAAAAACATAATAACACTTATATAAAACCAGACTAAATGAGTATAATATACTCATTTATACATCTATGTGTGTGATTTTACACATATAGTTGTTACATATAATTGCTACATATATAATTGCTCCATATAAATAATTGATACATTTATACAAAATTGATACATATACATAATTGATGCATATATGTATATTATATTCATTTAGTCTGGTTTTGCATCAGCATGATTATGTTTTTATTATATTTCTAGTGATATCAAATATGATATCTCAAGCACAATTTGTTCTGTCCATGGTTGCTTTGGTTATTGTTGGGCTTTTGTTCTTCTCTGTAAAAGTTGAGAGAGTATTTCATATGCCTCTGAAGGAAAACTCTGATTTTTTTACTGCCTTATATTCAAACTGTAGATTGATTTTGGTAGGGTGGTTATTTTTATAAGATTTATTCTTCTAATGCATGTGCATGAGATGTCTTAAACTACTTTAGTGTGATTCTACATCACTCATCAGAATAGCCACATTCAGAAAGATAAGTAACAACAAATGCTAGCCAAGTTATAGGAAATATTTTCTCTATACACTGTTGGTAGGATGTTAAATAAGGGCAGCATCCTCAGCATCATTTTGGAGGTTGAAGAAAAAAGAAAAACTACCATATGACCCAGACCACTCCTGGATACGTATCCAAAAGATAGTATGGCTTACCACAAAGACACTTGCATATCATAATCACTGTTGCTTTAGTCATAATGGCTAAGAAATAGAATCGAGCCAGTTTTCTGTCATCTGAGCAATGATGACTGGATAAGAAAAGCATGTGGCTCTTCTTGCCCTTGTAGCTCATCAGTTGATAAGGATCAAAGGGATCAGAGACGACAAATTGGGGTTTTGGAAGCCCTGTGAGTATGTATGGTTAATCGTCAGACTGGCTCTCTGGAGGCAGATCAACTTTACTTGGGGGTTATTCAAGGCTTATAAAGTTTTGGGGTACTGAGTATGGGAACATCCATCCTCAACCATCATTGGCTGGGGGTTCAGGGTACTGAAATGCCTCATTAGCATGGGGAAACATTTCAGGAATCTCAGGTGCTGGTTGAACAGGTTTTATCAGGAGAAAGGAAATTGCTCCTGCAATCTAAGTCTAAGACATTCCTCAGGTAGAGGTATACATGTAGAGACATAGAGTTCCCCAGACAAAGTCAGAGAAGGAGTCTCCCAATGCACTGGGCTCAGAGGCTATCCAGTCAATGGTGATTTCAAACTTAATTTATAGAGTTTCCCCAGAAACATTTTTAATGTTATTCAATGGTAAAGAAATGTACAATTATGACATCTGTCCATAGGTAGATAAGTGGAAAGAAATTATACTAAGATCACTCAGGCACAGAGAGTTAACGACCAAATGTTCTCTTGATACAGCTGGCATTCATTTGTCCTAGATTTAAACTTCTGCTTCCTGTGTATAATTTGGTATTTGTGTGGAAGCCAGAAAACTTAAACTGGGACATAGGGATGAAGTGTGCAGTAATAAAGGGTACTATAGGTAAAATCAAAGTTTGTTTAAGGAAAGTCTGTGGACAGAAGGATTCAAGCAGTGAGTAGAATAAGAGAGTAGAAAATGATGGAGCAAGTCAAAGCTAAATGAAATGGAAAAAAAAAAGCTATGCAGAAACTTAGGAGGCCATGTTCCTACACATGTGATACCGAGTATAGGGCAATAGTGGTGGATAAAGTTTTAAAAGGAAAGGGAGATAAGGGTTGGAGAAAGTCAGGGATGGGGAGAGCTAACAAAACCTCAGGCATTATGAAGAAAACTTATGTAGTGTTTATTACCACTCTTCTGCTGGTGTACTATAACTATAAGCTAGGGCAATGATTGTTGAAGATACAGCACACTTTGGTTGTAGGACTTAGAGGGATCAAGCTTGAACTGTGCTTGACACTTTCTCTGATGAGTAGATTTCATAATTCTAGAAGGTTCTGTGCATGCTGCTTGGGGAGAAAGTCATCAATGCTCTTATTTAACACCCTGAATTCTGTATTTTTCCAGACAGGATATGCCCAATGTGTAATAACAGGACCAACCAACACCTTTCTGATTGTATTTGAGTCTACTCCAAGGAAGAAACTGGCTAGTTAAGTCATAGGCTTTAGGTGGGAATCTGCTGTTTGTCATTTTGCTAGTCATGCTGTCAAACTTCTTCCTAAACATTTATGTTAACACCCATAACTTTGTGTTGCTTTCATCCTTGACCAGAGAAACTTCTTCTTCTTCTTTTTTTTTTGTAGCAGTGGGTAGTGAATTCTTTAGAGATTCATAACACTTCAAAGTACTTAGAATTAATTACTATGTTTGTTCAGACACCTGTGGGGCATCTACATTGATGCCTCCTCTATAGATGTCAGAAAACATTAAAGAAGAGAAAGCAAAAATAATCTAGGAACAAGAGAATGGGGAGGAGTGCTGAAAAGTTGTGTCTAACAGACACCACATGGCTGTTTCATATGTGAACTTACAGCAGCTGTTGTTACCTATGTAAGATAAGACTGGGATCAAGCCAATTAAAAATTCCAGCATGGATGGTAAGGAGCTACTGAGGCCTCACAGTTAACAGGGGAGATTTTGGCAGTTGATGGCTTCTAGTGAATGGATGAAGACTATTAGTGTGTGTGTGTGGGGGGGGGGCGTTGTTAGGTTGTGTATATTCCTATGGATGGTGGATGGTCTCACATTCATATTCACATAGGCAGCACTAATTGGATACAATAGATGTCAAACTTTGGGGGAGAGAGAGAAAGAGAGGAAGAGAGAGAGAGAGAGAGAGAGAGAGAGAGAGAGAGAGAGAGAGAGCAGAGAAAGCATGAAATTTTAAGGAAGACATGTGAAAGCATCCTAGGAAGGATTTGGTGGTTTGATATGGCTCAATGCAGTGGATATGATCAAGCTACATTGTACATTCGGATGAAATTTTCAAAAAATAAATAAAAGTTATTTGAAAGGTAGATTCTTAAAATCAGTAAGACTAGGCACATAAAGTGAGAGGCTATATAATTGTAATCTAGCATCTTAAGGTAAAATTCATCTTAACGTGGCAAGGAATCATATAAAGTTCTTCATGAATAACTCAACCATTAGCACAATCTATTGTACCATATTGAGACCATCAAAGTATAATGAAAAAATGGATAAAAGTGAATAGTTTTAACCTTTTTTCTTTCATTGGAATTAATTTAAAGTCACTGTTAATTTTGACTCAATAAGTTGCTCTCATGAATATGATCGTATTCTTTCTTCTGTTTTGAAGAAACTGTAATTCTAGGGAAACTTTGTTTTAATTTCAACAAGATATATACAGAGCATAAAACTGCTTTTCTAATGTGAGATATGCTTGAGCTCATTCTGTTCATTCAGTTTCATGCAAAAAAAAGAGAGAGAGAGAAAGAATACCTTTGATTTTGCATACAAAAAATCAAGATGAAAATAGGACCAACATGGCAAAGAAGGAGTCATATTCTGGAAAATGTTTTCTGTCCATTACAAGACAGAAAATATGCTACTGACATTTTAATAGTATAGATCTGACATAGGATTTGTTTTGTGTCCACATTTAATTAGCGGAACTAAAAGATTGTTATTTTTATTTGATTATAAATTATACTACCTTGAACATTGCAATATATTTTAATGCGAAGGAACTTCATTTTAACAGACTAACAAGAAAATAATCTCCTTTTCTCAAAATCTACTTCTTGGTGATATAACATTTTTCAGGTATCTTTTTTTAAGGTTAATGATATTTGAAGGTCACAGTTTCAAGACATTGAGCAGATCATAGGCCACATTTGCAATTGGACTGATGAACCATCACTTGGGAAGCGACAGCAAGACAGAGGCTTGGTTAAAGAATTGTAAACCAAACAAGATAAAGGAAAGGAAAGGAAAATGTCAAGCTGACATTTATGTTTTACTTTTGAATATTATAATTAACTTGCTGTCCCTTAAGATAGTCACTTTACATTTTAGTGTTATACTTCAAAGTAAAGTTCCAACTCAGAATGTCCACAGCATGTACGCCTATTCAGTTTCCACCGGAAGCCATTTGTCTGTAAACAGCTGACTGAAAGCTCAGAATTCTTTATTAAAAGGCCAACTGTTGTGCTTTATTTGTATTAAATAGGTCATTTGTAATGAAGAAATTCTGAATTTTCAATGTATCCACAGATGTAAAAATAATACAATGGGGAAAATATAAATTGAACTTCCAACTTACGTGTAACTTCAAGATACATGTTAATAACCATATTTTTCTATTGTGGCACTTAAAATAAAAAATAAGTTAAATTCTTAATTTCAATTCAAGTGACAATGTATGTAATACTTATGAGATACTAGACTAAACTATATTTTAATATTTTATACATTTTATTAATCTTATACTATTTAAAAAGCCTACATGCGACTAACATTAGTAGAACTGCAAAACTATTAGACAGATTTACTAATATTCCCCACAGCCCACTGTTAGTAACTAGTTATAAAGCAGAATTAAAATCAGTGAGGTCTATGACCTAGCCAGAATGATCAGTTTACTTACCTGTTGGGCACTGTAAAACATTCTATTCTCAACTTCAGAATGTCAGTCCTTCTCAAGCTCCTACATACACTTTTAAGAAAGACCACATTCTGGACCATAAAAGTGCCACTCAAATTTTCCTTAAAAGAAATCATGGTGAGGCTCATATTTCAAGAGAATTAAGTGAGAAAGCAGTCAAGAGTGGCCCAAAACTCTTCAAAAGTATTAGATAAAAGACGGCACTGTATATTTGAAAAGAAACAATAATGGGGCTTTCAATGGGATTGGAGGGGTATCTTAGAAAACCTGGAGATGAGCTTTATTAAGAGTGAGAGAAGGATGGGGAGAGAAGGATAGCCACTACTGCAGGGGTAAGCCATGACCCATGTGGGGGTTCCTCCTCAGAAAGCAGCCACCAGAGCACGTCCTTGTGCAAACTCTACCTGAGGAATCTCTGGACCCATCCCGTGATCAAAAACTGTCTGATCTACAATCTTCTAGGAGTGGTGGAGAGTTGCACATCACATAATTTAGTTCAACATAGTAGATATGGAAAAGAGTAAGGAAGAGTCAGGAGCCATAATTAAGAGCTATCAGGTCAGAACACAGACTATTCCTCAACTCTTTGTCCCAGACAGGCACAACGGGGTGAATTGATTGAGATGATGGGAAGTGGCCTAAAAATGAGGGTCTGTAGTCTACCAAGAAGGAAGAAATCAGGCCCAGTGAGATGGTTTTAGTGGGCAACATTGCTTATGAAAAAAACCTTCATTACCCATGTCCCATTCCAGGAACTAATGTTAGTAAGAAGGAGACACCCAACCTCAATTCAACATGAACAATCTGACATGCATATCCTATCACACTATAGTAGTAGTAGTAGTAGTAGTAGTAGTAGTAGTAGTAGTAGTAGTAATAATTGTAGTAATTGTAATAATAATAATACAAGTAAGAAAATAGTAAAATAGTAATTTACCAATTTGAAAATTAAACAACATACTTTATTTAATTACAGTGTGCGTATTTGTGTGTGTGAGTGTGTGTGTGTGTGTGTGTGTGTGTACAAGTGCATATAACATGTTTTTGAGTCAATTCTCTCCTTCTACGATGAGGAACTAGGTGAGGAAATCAAATTCAGTAAACCAGGATCAGTAGTTAGTATGTTTACCTGAAGAGCCATGCTTCTTCCCCTAAACAATACATTTTTAAATAGCCAATTGCTCAATGAAGAAATGTCAAACATCAAATTAAATTTTGAATTCAATGGAAATAAAATTCAACTTACTATATGTGAGGTAGAGAATCACCAGTATTTTACATTAGTAAATTGGTATAAAGCATAGCATAATGGAAGGAAAGAGAATTTTGTGACCTATGATCTTTTGAAATCGATGAAGAGATAATTGAGACCTAAGCAAAAATAAAGTTAGAAATTATAGGAAGAAACATATACATCAAAAAAAGTAATTTTCTTCTTTTTTTATCCTAAGAAATTCTGGGTTGTTTTTAAAGCTAAAATTTGCAAAATACCTTTTGTTTACCTTATTTTTTCAACACCCCACTCATCAATGGACAGATCATGGAAACAGAAACTAAACAGAGACACTGTGAAACTAACAGAAGTTATGAACCAAATAGATGTAATGAATATCTATAGTACGTTTCATCCTAAAACCAAGAATGTACCTTCTTCTCAGCACCTCATGGTACCTTCTCTAATATTGACCAAATAATCAGTCACAAAACTAGCCTAAACAGATACAGGAAGATTGAAATAATCCCATGCATCCTATCAGATCACCACGGACTAAGGCTAGTCATCAAGAAGAAGAAAAAGGAGAAGAAGAAGAAGAAGAAGAAGAAGAAGAAGAAGAAGAAGAAGAAGAAGAAGAAGAAGAAGAAGAAGAAGAAGAAGAACAACAACAACAACAA
Organism: Rattus rattus; assembly: GCF_011064425.1. Taxonomy (NCBI): domain Eukaryota; kingdom Metazoa; phylum Chordata; class Mammalia; order Rodentia; family Muridae; genus Rattus; species Rattus rattus. Next base: position 78,886,752 of record NC_046161.1, on the reverse strand, counting down.
CAACAACAACAACAACAACAAAACAGAAAGCCCACATATACATGGAAGCTAAATAACTCTCCATTCAATGATAACTTGGTCAGGGAAGAAATAAAGAAAGAAATTAAAGACATTTTAGAATTTAATGAAAACGAAGGCACAACATATCCAAACTTAAGGGACACAATGAAAGCAGTAGTACAAAGAGGAAAACTTATAGCTCTGATTACATCCATGAAGAAGCTGGAGAAAGCATACACTAGCAGCTTGACACCACACCTTACAGTTCTAAAACAAAAAGAAACAAGTATACCCAAGAGGACTAGATGGCAGGAAATAGTCAAGCTCAGGGTTGAAATCAACCAAGTAGAAACAGAAAGAACTATGCAAAAAAAAAAAATCAAGAAAACTAGAAGCTGGTTCTTTGAGAAAATCAACAAGTAGATAAACTCTTAGACTAACCAGAGACCACAGAGACAGTATCCAAATTAACAAAATCAGAAATGAAAAAGGAAACATAACAACAGAAACAGAGGAAAAAATAGAATGAACCAAAACAAAACATCCACTCCTACTACAAGAGCCTACATACAACAAAACTGGAAAATCTGGATGTAATGGACAAGTTTCTAAACAGATACTAGGTAAGAAAGATAAATCAGGATCAGATAAACCATCTAAAGAGTTCCATAACCCGCAAAGAAATAGAAGCAGTCACTAAACCACACAAAGACTGTACAAAGAAATAGAACTTCAGACCAATTTCAAGTAGAAAATTCATCCTGAGGGAGGCAATCCAGTCACAAAAGATCACACATGCTATGCACTCACTGATAAGTGGATATTAGGAAAAAAGCTCGTCATACCCAGGATACAATTTACAGACCATATGAAGTTCCAGAAGAAGAAAGACCAAAGTCTGGATGCTTCAGTCCTACTTTGAAGGGGGAACAAAATAATCAGGGGAAGTAGATGGTGGGAGAGACTTTAGAGGATAACAGGATGGGGAGAGGTAATAGGGGGAGGATTCGGTGTGGGAGAAGACTGGCGAGAGGTACATAGGGTCCGAAAATTGAACAAACATGTTGAGCAATGGGGGATAAGGACCTGGGGGTAGCCCCAGTGTAGAGGAATGCTAGGGCGGTAAGGCAGGAGTGGGTGGGTGGAGGAGTACCTTTATAGAAGAGGGGTAGGGATGATTGGATAGGAGTTTTGTGGAGGAAAAACCAAGAAAGGGGATAACATTTGAAATGTAAATAAATAAAATAACCAATAAAAAATCAAAACTTGTAATGTTAGTTTTGAAATATCCTATGAACTAGTGGATTGTTTTTATTATAAATATTCCTAAATGCATCAACACTGGCTTCATAATATTTGGAAATGTGTATAATCAATATAAAGTTAGGGTTTTTTTTTGTAATTTTCATCTAGGAAAATCAATGATAGGAATTAGAAGCCTCACACCTAACAGAAGCTTTCCAGGTTCATGAGGTCCCATTTATAAATTCTTGACCTTAGAACATAAGCCATTGGAGTTTGTTTAGAAAATTTCCCCCTGTGCCAATGAGTTCAAGGGTTTCTCCCACTTTCTCTTCTATTAGATTCAGTGTATCTGGCTACAGGGCCACATGTTCTACTATGTTCATAGCAGCCTTATTTGTGACAGCCAAAAGCTGAAAGCAACCCAGATGTCCCACATCAGAGGAATAGATAAGGAAATGTGCTGCATTACACAATGGAGTACTACTCAGCTCTTTAGAACGAGGACATTCTGAGTTTTGCAGATAAATGGGTAGAATTAGAAAATATCATCCTGAGTGAGGTAACTCAGACACAAAGGACATGAATGATATGTTCTCATTATATTAGTGGATATTAGCCAAAAAATATTTACAGAACACCCAAGGTACAGTCCACAGAAATCACAAAGGTTACCAAGCAGAAAGGCCCAAGTGAGGATGCCGCAATCCCCCTTGGGAGGGAGTAGAAAGCAATCACAAGAGAGGAAGGGGGGGAGGGACTTTCATAGGAAAGGGGACATGGAGGGGAAGAGGGGAACATGATCAGGTATTGGGTGGGGAAAACAGGACTGAAGCCCTGAGGGCCAGCAATAAGAATGGAGACAGGCAACCTCGGGGGAAAAGAGCTCAGGAGGACCCCTAGAATGTACTAGAGACCTAGGAAATGAGAGACTCTCAGGACTCAAAGGGGGGAACCCTATATGAAATGCCCTACAATGGGCAGAGGGCACTTATTGAACCAACCTCCAGCAGAAAGACAGGGCATCAAGTGAGGGATGGGGTTGCTATCAGACGGTCAAAGCTCTGACCCATAATCCTTCCTGTCTGAAATGTAGGAATGGAAATGGAGAAGAGTCTGAGAAAAAGAAGGTCCAGCGACAGGTCCAAAGAAGGATCCAGCTGAAGGGGAGGCCCCAAGACCTCACACCAATACTTAGGCTATGGGGGGTTCACAAAAAGGGAGCCATCATGACTGCCCTCCAAAACACCCAACAAGCAGCTGAAAGAGTCAGATGCAGATATGTGCACTCAACCAATGAACAGAAGCTGCTCACCCCCTCTGGTTGAATTAGAGAAAAGCTAGAGGAACCTGAGGAGGAGGGCAACCCTGTAGGGGGACCAGCAGTCTCAATTAACCTCTACCCCTGAGAGCTCTCAGACATTGGATCACCAACCAGGCAGCATACACCAGCTGATATGAGGCCTCCAGCACATATACAGCAGAGGACTCCCGGGTCTGGGTTCAGTCAGGGAAGATGTACCTGACCCTCAAGAGACCAGAGGCTCCAGGAAGTTTAGAGGTCTGGTAGGGTGGTGGGTAGGGTGGGGCCATCTTTGTGGGGCAGGGAGGAGGTATGGGATGTGGAACTGTCGAAAGGGTATACCGGGAAGGGAATAAAATCTGGAGTGTAAAGATAAATTAAAAAAAAGAAGCCTCATTCAAGTATATTGTGTAGGGAAGCTTGTTATTGAGCAAACTCCATGCCATTATTAACTTCATGCTTTCTTCTCTGGCTTTCCATTTCAACCCTTATAGTCATCTATCTTATTTTACTTCCCTCGGGCTCTTGTTTGTAATTTCTTTTTGTGTACTAGAATGTATAAACTAAAGAAAGATCAAACTATTAAAAATAAGGCAAGACACTTATTTAAAATATTAAAGCTTGTTATTCTAGTACTAGGGCCTCATGGCTCTAATGTAGTGTAAACTAAATAAAAGGTAAACAACCATTTTTTTATTTAAATTTTTTGTTTCTGTCCTCTTTTTTTCTTCTGGGTTCTATGACAGGTTTACATTTTAAGTAGGTTTTTAGTATCTATTATTTTTGTTGTTGTGTGTTTGTCTGGATCTCCACAGATCCCCCATTAAAGTTGAATTATCAGATGCATCTTTTCCTGATACAATTAAATTGTCAAACGAAACCTTTTCTTTAATAAAAAATATTTAACTTTCTGAAATAATTTATGAAGTGTACAATACTATACAATATTTGTTTCAAGTACCTAGGTGGTCTTAGGGTCCTGCCTCGGTTTCAATTTGTATAATGGTAGACTCACAAGGCAATTAGCCTCTTTAAACCTTGGTTTGCTAATACTGAAAATAAAGATTAAAAACAACTCCTTCCATGTAGAGTTTTTGTCAAGATAAATCAACAACCTGTGAATTGCAGCTTCCTGCATGATGACATCCCCCAAATCATTGTTATTTTTAAAGACTTGTTAATATTTTGTTTATGGATATGAATGTTATTCTTGTGTGATTATCTCTGACCACATGTATTCAGTGACTTGCGAAGCTAAAAAGTAAGAGATCTTCTGAAACTGGAGTTACAGATACTTGTGAGCTACCATGCAGATTCTGTAAATCAAACCGAAGTCCTTTAGAAGGGCCACAATTTCTCTTAAAACTGAGCCATCTTTTTGGCCTTTCATAGTTATTATTGTCACTGTGTTGTCTCTGTGTTAAGATTTGAACAAGGTGAAGAATCTCGCCAAAACATTACTCTAAAATTCAGCTACATTAAAGATGATTAGTCCTGGGACAGAGAATTACATCGGATAGAGGCAGTTTCATATAGTTTAATTGGAATTTGAGTTCATAATTTGATGTTTTTAGGTGTTACTTTTGACATAGAAAGTCAGATGACAGTTACTGGAATGGAGTGACCCTTGACTCTAGCTGTATATGTAGCAGACAATGGCCTTGTTGAGCATTAATAGGAGGAGAGGCCCTTGGTCCTGTGAAGGCTTGATGCCCCAGTATAGGGGAATGCCAGGACTGGGAGGCAGGAGGGAGCAGGTGGGTAGGTAAGAGAGCACTTTCATATAAGCAAGAGGAATAGGGATGGGATAGGAGGCTTCCAGAAGGAAAACCTGGAAAGGGGATAACATTTGAAAGGTAAATAAAGAACATATCAAATAAAAGGAAAGAAAAAGGAGAAGATAAAACACCATAAGAAACAAGGAATGCAGTGAGCAGAAGCCTTCATTTATCTTTATGAATCATAACAATCCAAATGTTGCTGTTTAATTTTGGAAGAAAAGCAAGTGTCATTTTTAGGAAAATAAATAATGTATAGTTATTACTTTATCTATCTCTCTGCACATAAACCTGACATTGAGGCACACTATCTGCAGTATAATCAATTCAATAAACAATTTTGTGGTCTTGGTTTTGAGAAACTTAATTAGATTAATTATACTTCATTTTAAAATTAGAAAATTGGTCCAATTATTTTCTGCATTTTCAATAGCATGGTGTTTCACCTCACATAAACAGAAGGCAGATAAGAACATTTAAATCCACCGTCTATGGCAACATTCAATAGACTTTACAACAAAAGAACATATTTTTTAAAATACATGCTATTATTCCTTTCCGTGACTATATTACTATATTATTCATCTGTGGTGATTTTTCCAAATACCAGGAATTTAACCTATTTAAGAAATTAACAATTGTAATGTTTGCTGGAACATTTTATTGTTCTAAATTCTAGTCTTTTCCTATGTAGATAACTAATTCACATTGGTTATTAAAGAAGAAAGTAAAAATATGCAGCCATTTCCATTTAAAGACAGACAGAGGTTGTGAACAACCATGCAACATGAAGGACAGAGAAAAAATAATAGGAAAAGATTAATCATTGTGTAAACTTTTAGAACAGAGCCAGTGAGAAGTCTAAGTGGGTAAAGTTGTTAACACTTGAGTTCTGTTCTGGGAAGCCACATACTGGAGGGAGAGAACTAGTTCCTAAGTGACATTCTTTAACCTAGATGCACACACACACACACACACACACACACACACACACACACACAAATAGACATATAAGTATAAAATAAAGCAAATGAATTTGGCAGCACAAAAATAGAACAAAGATACTTTCACATATTGCCCCCCTTTCAGCAGGTTTAGTGTTTCTTGGCCCATCTGTAAACTGTTACTAGAGAATAAATATGTTACAAAATTAAAATTATAATTTATTGGAACCCATTTTCCTATTTTTGTGGGGAGCATATGTATTAGGTGTGTAAATAAAGGTACACATGTGTTACATGGAAATTAGGTTAGCGTTCACCTTCTAACATGAAATTTGTTGCTATATTTTGCAGGTTGCTTGCCCCAGAAACTTCTAGGGATTCTCCATCTCTATCTTACATCTCAATATCTGATTGCTGAAATTGTAGACAAAAGCTATCATGCCTGGCTTATGTGGGTTCTGAGGATTTGAAATAATTTCCTAATGTTTGAGCACCATAGGAGTTTTAAAGAGGTTTCAATATTCAAAGTAATTGCCATCCAAAAGATGTCAATGACATAAATTCTAAGACCACTATTGAACTCTTCTGTTTTCAGAGGAACAAACCAGCCAGTGGCTTTGCTTGAATGGGGAAGTTGACCTGTCAGTTACTAGCTCAGAATACAAACTCTACATTCTGTGTTACCGAAGGACATTCTGAACCAAAATATTTTCATCCTTCTGGGGCCTTTAAACAAAATTTTAATATCTCTCCCTCAGACAACCTATTTTCTTTGTCAATTGAAAAATCTAGACTACCAGTATTGAAAAGTTGTCAATAAAGTTTGTCTTTCAACAAGACTAAGAAAAAGGCAGGAAGGTTTGATGACGGAGGAGCACAAAGCAAAACAAGTATAAAAATTCTGCTTATAGTTAATTTTATTATAAAATAGAAAAAACTTGAAGCTCCCCCAATAGTGTGTGTGTGTGTGTGTGTGTGTGTGTGTGCTAGCACTAGCTGACAGTTCCTCTGACTTTACTCAAAATAAATTTAGCTCCTATTTCCTAGCAATATTGCTAAATAGTGTTCATTTCCCCTTTCTAATGTTACCCAGTTGGATAATAAATTTTATGGCCTGCATGGAATGTGTATATATTTTCATATAAAACATACCCTGATGAGACAATAGGGATTTGACAACCGAGAAGGGACCATTAGATCACCTGTTCTACTCAGTCATTTCAATGTACTCCAACACATTACTATTGGCTAAGTATCCCAGACTAGATTATTACATGAAAAATGACACTGCCAAGCAAGGATTTCATTTGATGTTCATAAAATCAGCATAAAAAACAAGCAGAGATAGTTGAAGTCATGTCTTCAACACAGAGCCTTGAAAAATACTCAAAATAAACCAATTACAGAAAACCTTATAAAAAAATCTCCAAATATGGTTTAAATCCATTATTGTTGATTTCAAACCATAGTCTAGGAAACTCTGTTAACTGGCGAAGCTGTAAACCATCCCAACTAGCAAATATTTAGGACAATGGGATCAATCAAAAAATACTTTTGATTGAACGTTTTGTAGCTGTTCAATAATCTATATTTAATCCAATTATTTTATGAAAATATTAAATGATAATAATCTCTTTACTCTTTCAAATAGTATAAATGTAATTTATGCAAAAACACAGTGTACATCTAAGACCCTCATATTGGCACCATGTGTATGGTCCATAGATTCAAAACAGTAACTCATGAAAATCTGAAAATTTCAGTATAACAGTTTATTTCAGAACTGCGAAATATCCAAGCTTAGTTTAGTTATTTATTCCATTTTTTTTGTAATGGGATTATTTGAAAGGGTAATGAATGACTGTCCTTTAACGATTAGACAAATAAATTACAGAGCACATACAAAATAGTGACAGGTTTACAACAAATTATAGCTAAAGAAAAGTGGATATCATTTGTGTGTGGATATATTACCATTTGTTACTATTTGTGTTATGCCTACTGTAAAGCGAAATAAAAAATATTCTGCGTCAAAGGCTGGATGGGAAAATTACATACACACATAATATATATGGTTATATATATACATCTATATATATCTATACATCTATACATATATACACACATGTATATATTATTATACACACACACACACACATATATATATATATATATATATATATATATATATGATTTCGTGGATAATCACAAAGACTTAGAAGTTAACAGAAAATTAAAAGACAGTAAGGAGTAAGATTTACCTTATGCAATTGGTTCTTACACTGCAGAACCAATGTAGATTAGCTGGATGGGATGAAAAGGAGATTTTTATTTTGTAGTTTTGGGGTGTTTATATGGTCTTAATGTGTCTAAGGTCCAATTAACTCAACATTTAAAATGCATTGAACCTATTTTCTGACAACAACCACGAGATAGAGATTTAAAAAAAATAACCCGATATTGATTTATTATGGTTAAACTATAATAGTGACAGATAAGGGTGTAAAAAAAACCCTTCTCAGTAGAATGGCTTAAATGTCAGGGCCACTAAAAGGAAGCAAGGAGTGGGAAGTTTTAGGTAGTGAGGCAACAGATCTCTTTGCCTGGCTCTCAGCAGGATTCACATGAGCAGGTGAAATGCCTTGTCTTCCATTTCCAATGAGAACTATGTGAACACAGGAAGCCCGTTGTTTTCTGAGGAGCCTTATCACAAGCATCGTGGGGCACAATTACAAGTCCAGGTGTTGTTACCTTCTGCAGAGAGATGATCTCAGCATTTTACTTCAGACTGTTACATTCTTTGCTCTGGAACAATGATGCTTCTGTAAGGACTATAAATGAACACCTTGTCCACAGCTTCCTTCTGTACATGAATTCTAAGGATGATGGCACTTTCTCAACAGCACACAGAATCACTATTTTGTTTTACATCTCCCTAAGTTTCAATTTGAGGAAAATGCTTTTTTTCTGCTTTTAGATCGTTCCAGTTTCCCCTCTCAGGTACTCTGGCTTTAGCATCAAGCAGCACAGCCCTCGCGTCATAAATCCTTTTTTACCTTGCTAACAAAGTTATTTCTTGTTTTACTTTCTTCCACGCTGTCTCCTTTCTTAATGTGGTACCATAACGACTCTATTTGATTGTCATCCTCAACTTAGTTTTATGTAAGTGCTGAGTTCGTGTATCCCATGAAACCAGAGTAAAACGGATGTTATAGAGAAGTAGTCGTACATTGTCTAAGGTAGCTGTTTTATGTTAATCTGTAAACTGATGTCATGTGCAGTAAAACAGAATAGTACAAACATCAAAAGTTTTGTCAAATGTTATATAAAAAAACAAGAAACACATTTTGGAAAAGAAATTGAACATTCAACTGTGGATCACGAACTAGGTTTTTGATAGTCCAGGGGCCAGAAACTAACAAGAATCTTAGATTACTTTCTACACTCAGAAAGGACTTCCTCTAGTCATGCTTCAGTCTGTTCTGTGGATTTTACCTATGAGACTTCCATACAGTGGTTTTGACGCCTATATTTACTATACTTTTTGCAGGACCAAAGAATTATGCATCTAATGCCAAACTATCCTTATAGAGAATATGACAAGATTCTAGGCTGTTGCCAGGAATGTGTAATGATTCTTTTTCCTATTCCAGCACCATCCGGCTGCATACTTTTCTTTTCTAAAATAATTTTGAAAATAATTGTAACATACTGAAAGCAGTGGGTAGATTTCACTGACAGACGCTAACAGTGTCATATCAAGCTCTACCTGTTTAAGATCACTTGTACTGTGATAACAATAACTGCTTCAAATTTTACCAAAAATACTATCAATTGTTAGGCAGTATGAACTCTGGGTGACCAGGATGACATTTAATATTAGTGTGTAGCAGAATGAATTTCAAATGAGGTTTTAAATTGAAGCTATGGTCTATTGTTCCTAGCACATTAGAGTTTACCTTGTCAGTGCTCATTAGATCCAAAGATTATTTCAGCTCTGAAAATAATCACAGAGGTCACAAAACACGCTATTATGTTTTGTGAAAGGCTCCAGCATGAATTCAAGTAGTGAGTCTCCCAATTATTTTAGTGGAAGAGAGGCATTGTTATTCTGAAAAATATATTAATATATAGTGCATTGCTATTCTGGCCAAATCATTTATGGAGACATTTAGAAAGATTTTCTCTTAAAATTCATTTTGAAATAGCAATTTTGTACTAGAATTGAATGGAAAAAAATAAAAACATTTCTGAAACTTTTTGCTCCCTCCTAAGTGTTTAAAGCCCTGCAGTCTAAAAATTTAAGATTGGCTAAAATTTTAAGACATTCAATTTCATTACTAATGGGAATTACAAAATTTACTTAAAATATTTTAGCCTAACATATCTTTAGGTAAGAATGTGAAAAAGATATACTAGTATGTTTCTGTTTGAATTCCATTACATTTCCCTTCATTTACAAATAATAGGACAAAGAATGAGGAATGGGAGGAAGGAAGGTCTTCCTTGACTAGCATGCAAGATGGCTTTGTCCAACTAATGAGCATCCAGCCGCTATTTGAAATTACTTCTCTTTATCATTGGTTTCCCTTATCCTTTTGTAAAGTTTCTCTCTTTGAGCGTTTTCATCCATAGGTCCTTCCTGTTCTGCAGACTAATAGTGTTTGGCTGGAAGCTCACAGTCCTCCTCAGCCTCTGGCAATCCAGAGTTTTATTGCAACTTCATTGTCAGCGATTCCCCACAGGTGCCCCATGAAGTTTAATGAATAGGCTGAGAAAGCACCATGAATCCACACCATAAAACACTCACTTGTGGTCAAAAAATTTCCATTGTAGTGCCCTTTTTTATTTGACATCAAATAACCTAGTCATACTATTTGAGGCCTTTTCAACTATCAGGGTCAGTCACAGTATATACTATCTATGTTTAAAAAATGTTGTGTCAAACAGATTAGAAATGCTCCAACTTGTCATATCAAGTCTAATTTGATCTCCTTTTCCTATAATTATGAAATAGGACTTATTTTGTGTTTCTAAAGTATGGGACCAAACACCTACTAACTCTTTTCCAAATATCCTAACCTCTGATTTGTTCTCACCTTTTCCAAACTTCATTTTGGGCTACAGACAGTAATCAGAGGAAGCCATTACTAGTTGCCTTCTTTGGTTCATCTCATGGTATGTGTGGTGACATCCAAATGTATCTATTATGTTTGTGGAACCTAAAATGTAGCATTTAATCATGATTCCCATTCTACGTCCCATTTTTCTTGCTAATATAAGAATCAAGGAATCAAATTCAGAGTTCAGTTTGGTTCAATTTTATGCTTCACAGGGTGATAATTCACCAACAGAATTCTAAATTATCATGAGGGTTTTTTTTTTTTTCAGAAAAATCTGGGTTATATAATTCTATTCAGTAATAACGTATTCATGCTAAAATGTTTATTACATAGTTGTATATACTGATGTATAATATAATATATAAATAGATTAGAGATAGAGAGATAGAGTGATAGAAATATAGACAGCTCCAGAAGAGCCCTGACATTTCCCAGCTCCCTACTGTGTGGCAAAGAATTAGTGTTAGTAAAAAGTTACAGTCTGAGGTTCTGTGTGCATAAGAGTTGAAACAAATGAGCTGAGTCTGAAATTTTGCTGTGAAAGTCATCTTTGTCTCAGGGATAAGAGCCCCTTTTAAAGACAGGAGAGAGTGAAGAAGTCACAGCTCATATCTGCTCATCTTCCTAGGCTCATTTTGTTGGGCTATTTCATTGCTTGGCACAAAATTTTGCAATTTTCTTTCATGCATTCATGTGCATTCATATTTTTTCTATAAATTTCATAATAATTCATAAATTTCTTCTATGCTTAACAAATCTCTCTCATACACACACACATGCTCATGTATATGAATACAAACATACACACGCACACATATTTTATTTATAAGAGTATATGATAATTATAAACATTAATTCACTATAAATAGTTTTCTCATCCTTCTCCCAACAGTATTCTATAAAACAAGAAGAAAGCTACTAGCTGAGGTGATCAAGGGATGTTTAATACAGGAAGTTGGGTGGCTTCTGAGGCTTGGAGCAGAAGTACACATTGGAGTTTGATTAAATATTCAGTGTAACGTGTTTATATGGAATGTAGCCGCAATTTTATTTATAGTAGAGACAGTAAGCAGAAACTGGAGATTTTAAAGTACTAAAATGTTCACTAAGGAACAATGTGTAAAATTTTTTGAACAGGGTCTAAAGAGGTCGCTCAACTGTTAAGCACACTTGGTAATCTTCCAGAAGACAAAGAGTTTGGTTTCTAGAATCAACGATCAAACAGTTCACAACTTGGAACTTGAGATCCATGGAATCCTATGTCTTTATCTGACTTCCATGGGCACATGAATACGTGTAGTTTACCCACATATAGATATGTAAGTAAAAATAAGTCACGAAGTTTTTTTTATTGAATTTGTTTTTCATAAACGCTCTAATAACAAATGCCTGCATAGAGGTTCCACGTGACTTAAGAAGGGATGCTACTCATGAAGAATAATCCAGCAAGAGTATATGGAAGGAAGGTATGGAGGAAACCTAGGGATCTAGAAAGAGTCGTGGAGGAATTGAATAAAAGATAAGGCATTGAAAATATTTGATTAAACAGCACTAGAAGAGAGATTAATCCATGATGCAAACAGCTTTAAATCTCTACCCATTGAGGGGAAGAAATGGCTTAGTTGTGCATACCTTAAAATGTCACAGCAGCATGTCCAGGAATCACTTTTTGTTAGAAATTATGTTTAATTTTGTACAGAGAATGGTTTAAGCTAGTTTAAGCTTCATGTCAATGTGTTTCAGATCCATACTCTTGTTACTATTATTTCAAAGTCTTGATATCATTGATCAGACTGCTAAATTTTTCATGGAAAAAGTAGTAAAGACTTGAATGAATGTACTCGTTTGCCAAGAAGATATTGAAATTATATTAATTCCCATAAACAGAAAACAAAAGGATGCCGTTCTTGAAGCAACAAGTAAATTGTTAACAACACATGGTAAATAATCAGCGTGCAAGGACTCTTCAACCCAAAGTTGTCACTGCCTGCTTTTGTAACTAAGCCTTGATTTGCATTTGGTCACAATTATCCTGAAAACCATTGTCTGCTTTCCACACATGAGCAGAAAAAAAGTATTTAGGAAACCGGACATTCTTAGCATCTGGCCCGCTCTTATTTGAGTCTGAAATATCCCCAAAGGACTCAAGTGTTGAAGTCACAGTCCCCAAGGTAGCAATGTTCAGAGTAGGATCTTTGGTAAAGTGATGAACCATGACCATAAGGGTATTGACCTAATCAGTACATTAATCTTCTGGTAGGTTTTTAGTGAATGTCTATTGGAGATGACGGGGACACAGGAGGTAGGGCAGAATTGAAGACAGTTGGTTTTTAGGGACTCTTCTTCTTCACGGAGGCTTCCTCTCACTATCCTTTTGCTTTCTCACTACCGTAAGATTTTCTCTATCACAGTGTGATGTTCTGCTTCACCACACACACAAAAACTATGGGTATTTAGCTAGTGTAGACGTTAAAATAAAATAGCTTTATTCTGTGTACATTCTTCCTACCACGGTCCCATGTACAGTCCTTAAGCAAATGTAGTCTGGAGCCAGACCACCTTGTTTCAAACACATGTTCTCCTTTAGAAGTCTTTTGTGGTTTGGTCTCAGTTACTTTTACTTAAATTTTCTTATTTCATATATTAAATTGTACCTCATAAGAATTTGATGATTTTCTTGTCTCTCTTGTTCTTATAAACATCAAATACTATAACAATGTTTTATATTCTTATTCCCATGCTATACCCATAAGACAGAATATTGACTTTGGATGATCAGGAGGCAGAAAATAAGATTCATTTCAGGGAGTTTCAAAGACAAGCAATTGAAGGTTTTGCTTGGATGTCGATGTGAACTATTATAGAATGTGCTTCACTGTATATCTGAGGATGTTCCATTTTCCTAGGCATCGTGCATATCATGCTTATTGCATGTCATTTTTATTCTTGGCCAAAGCATTTCAATAAATATGACTATACATATATGCATATATATTGATACCTTTAAATCATTTTCAAATAAATATGACAATAACATAATTTTCATATGCAGTACAAGAATGTAGAATTTAATATTGTAATGTTGACATACTTTTAACAAAATATGTGATGTCTCAAGATGTCATTAACCAAACATTGAATTAATTAAAGAAAAGAATTATTTACTTACTTCAAGAAAGGAAAATATTTGAATAGTATTGTAGTACTATTCAGTACACTATTCAGCCAAGACCAAAGATTTTGGGTCAAGAAAAGCAAGAAGTAAAAAGAAATGCAGTATGCCCACTACAGACTCTCAGAACATAAAAATGTTTGTGTTTTTGATGTCTGAATTCAAGTACACCTTATATCCACCTGTAATTAGCATGCTACCATATTTGATATATAAAATTGTTCATTATAAGCATATGATTTTCATTATTTATAATATACTACATAAATGAATATAAATGGGTAATGTTAAATGATATGGAAGACTATAACCCATAAAGATCTCTAACTTAGAGAAGAAAAAATGTTGGGAAAACTTTACACCTTATGTGTCGATAAAGTTAGATTAGTAAATGTGTTCCTATTGTCTTAAAGAGTGAAAAGAGAAAAGTATTCCTCAAAAGATTATCCTAAAGGTTTCATATTATTAGAAAGTACAGTAAAGCAGTCTGAGCCCTTAATAATTGGCAAGTAATAGCCTAGTATTTTTGTCTTGAGTATACATTAATTTATTCTTAGTTCTGAGGAACAGAAAGTGATTGAACTCTATAATTAACAAGAGTAAACTGTTGATTAAAGTAGAAAATGGTAATATTTAAGTGAATAAACATGACAGAGAAAATTACCTAAAATGTAATGGATGCACTTCATGTCAAATATAAATGTGATTAGGAGATGGAATTAGAGGATGCAACTAGAGAAATCAATTGCGTGTATCATTTACAGTCATTAGTGTGAATTAAAATGGACTGGGAAGGTAGGTCGATGACATGTATAGTTGAACTCTGTCTCAAGGAAGCCAATAAGCCTACTTTCTCTTAAGTCCCCCCTTGCTTTTAGGGCAGAAGGAAACAAATCAATGACCAGATACTCTCTTCTAATGAGCTAACTTTTACTTTCCGAATGGGGGAAGAATATTGAAAGGTAATGTGGGGTGAAGAACAGGAGATGTTGGATTAGGGAGTTGGCAGACTTGGCTGGTCAATGGAACATAAGGATGGCTTTAAAGAAAGGGAAAAGAAATTAAAACACAGAAACCACACTTTCGTTGAAGATTATACTTCTAGTTCTGCCCTGAAGGATTAATTAGCATATCAAATTACAGAGTCACTTACATTTTTGTAGGATAAGTTTTTTAGTTTTTCTCAGTACATATAAATTGCTTGACTAAAAGCAAAGTGAGCTCATGGTTTGCAGTCTACAACTTCTTAAAATGAAATCTATGAGAATTTCTTCAAATATTAGAAATAGATATTTACATACATCTATATTTTATTACTTTGTTATAGGATAAATATTGTGATGCATGACTAAGTAAAAACTCACTGTTCTGTGTGCTGACAGGATCTCCAGAGTGGGCGTTACAGTGCACTTCAACTTCGTCTTGCTTTGCAGTTGACAGAACTCCGATGGCCACCAACCCAATCTCAAGCAGCCAATGTATTTAAAGGGAGAAGCAGAGATTGAAACTTCCCTTGGGAATCCTTCCACTCTGTCTGTTTCAAATGTTTGAATGGTATTCATTACTTATAAAGAAGTCTTTCTTTTTACAGTAGCATCTGCCGTTCACTAATTACTACCTTTCTCTCCGGAGGAGGTTTTGTGTCACAAATGATCACATTAGCAAATGAGTCAAGACTGTGATATTTCCACTAATAAGATTTTTCTAAATCAAATGTCTCTGTAATGAAAAAAGGCCAGAATGTTCTTGAGATATTATTCTGTCTCGGATAGTTTCCTAGTTACCGTGTGTATATGACAGACATACCTTTAATATGTTCCTTAGGATGAATTATTTGCAAGTTCTTTAATACTTCATCCTTCAATAAGAAAGAGTTTGTTCTTCTCAATATTCCTGGTAAGAATTCCGTGGCTGTCATTAAAGATCAGAACAAAGCAGTGGAGATGGCTAAGAAAGGAAACGGACATCTATGGGTAGACTTAGCTCATCAATAAATTACCAGAAGGAGTTTTCCTTTCTGTCACTTGAGAGCTACACATGAAACTCTGCTCTACTAACTGCTGGTTAGTGGTCAGGCCCAGACCCACTGGAGAGCAGGAGGGCCAGGCACAATGACTCATTCAGACTGGAGCACATGGAAGGAAGTGCTTAGATGGCCAAAGTACTATGTGGAGTTCCATTCACAGCACCACACATTTCCCTGAAACTTACTTAGGAAAACATTCGAATGCTGTTTTTAGTGTGTTCTATTTGTCATTTTTGAATCACAACACATTAGCTTCTTTGAACTCCTGGGCACTAAAAATATTTAGGTTACATAAGCATTTTGAGTGAAAGACTAAATGGAGCTTTTAACTCAACAAATTCAAAAGCATCTCCTCATTGCCCTAACGAATAGTGAAGCTCTTGTAAGCCACTGTGGAAAGCCTTGCAGCCAGCCAACCCATGTTGGACAGTGCAGCGGCACAGCGGGACCAAGATAAACAGCCATGCATAGTTTCTGCTGCTGGAATAGAACGCAGTGTTTTGCAAAAATATATGCTCCTTTTCCTATTGCTTTTTACAGTTCTTGCATGACTTTCTTGTTCAATTGTTGGCTTCCTGGAATGTCCTAACTGACAGTGGAAGGAAACCAGAAGGAAGAGGTGTTACTTTTTTGCCTTGCGTGTCCTGCAAACATGTGGAAAACAGACAGTACGTAAATATTAAAGCACATGATCTAAACTTATGAGACGTCTTCACCTCCGTTCTATCTTTCCTTCAACATTTCTAAAGCTTTCATTTGCTGTCTATAATCTTTACATGTGGATAGCTTTTCTATCTTTGGTGGCCCTCTATAAGATCTCCTTTGGGTACCCACTAGTCAGTAATTATGAGAGATTTTAAAAGGACATGTGTGTGTGGGAGGGGTGCATTCAATGTGATATGATGAGTCTTTATAGAGTCTTCTGTTGTAATCATGTTTTATTATACACACAAAAATAAACTGTGAGGAAAGAAAGCATAATAAATGTAAAATAGTCATAATATAATTATCTTCTATCATGACTAAAAATAAGTGTGACACCCCATACACACCTATATTTCAATAAGAAAAAATACAACTCACTTGAATAATTTTGAGTAAAAAGCAAGGAGAACTTGGTGTGTTATAAGGCTCATAAAATATCAAAGACTATTTTAGTTCAATTTTATTCTTTGATTTTTGAGTTGACTCTTTTGGGTCAACATATGAAAAATCAAAAGGAAAGCTACAATTGAGGTTTGCTTTAAAATCCAAAGCAATGCCTGAATAATAATTAGTAATAATAATAATAACTATAAACAAATATTCGCTATTTTTACTCAATGTAGACCCAACTTTACTTCAGAGTAGTCCTGAAAAAATGACCTCAAAATAGTCATTCTCTGAGGATGAACAACAAAAGAGTTCAGGTGACCGAATTACCCTGCTCCAGAATAAAAGCTTACTGGTGTTTTTAGATATTTCTTGGGTGGAGATGCTTTTAAAGCTTTCATGTTAAAAGGAGAAAGGGATGGCGTTAATTAGTGGCAAATGCAGATGTGAAAAAAAAGATGAGGACTCAGGCTATAGGAAAGTATTTGAACTATTTCAACACTTGAAAATGTCACACAATCGATTGAGGGTTTGGAAGGTTTTAAGGACTAGCAATAAAAATGTCTAAGGACTGATCTCTTCTAACCGAGCCAAGCAGCAATGTGAGCAGAGGATTCTGGAAAATTCCACAAGCATAGGAGAGGAACGGATTAAATGCAGTTCATATTTTAATTTTAGGGATGGGGGCCAAATAATTGAGAAGGAAGACAATGTCAAATCAGAGATTTACTACCTTAGAAAAATTATTAGACTCCCCTCAAAAATGCATCTCCCCCCCCAAAAGACCATACCTTATTAAAGTCACATTTCATCTTGAGTTTGCAAGAACTTTTGGATTATTTTGTAACACTTCAGATCATTAATATAAATCTTAGTTTTAAAAAAATACTTCTATATTTCACAGAAATTTGCTTACCATACATGAAATAACTGTTGTGTAACTACTTTAAGATCTCAGGATTTAACATAACTTCTTTAAATCACTTTAATAATTAAAAATAAAGTAATGCAGGTAAATTCATATGTTGTTCACTTACATGCATTTTTAATTTGCTCTCTAAATTCAGTCCTTGTAATTTAACAAAAATTGTCCTTCCTATAGAAAAACAAGACATTTATCAGAATGAAAGGCCTAAAAACTGAGTCCTATTGTCTGATGTAGAACTCAACACTGTTTAACTGCCTTGCTTCTTTTATTTCAGTATCTCAACTGCAATTTTATGAGACTGGTTTGAGACACAGCAAACTTCTTCCTCGGAGCATCTTTCTCCCACTTGGAAGTCATCATATTGAGTTCAGTAAGTTCATAGAATGACAAAGCACAAGAACCTTTGCAGTGGATAATCAGGACATCCCGATTCCTTTACTGAGATAATAACTGGGACTATTTTCACAGCAGTGGGCAGAGGTCACAACACAGCTCAGTGTTGTTTTCCTCATAAACCCTGCAAGTGTTTACACAATTTTAATAAGATCTCATAATTTATTATTAATAAAATTTCTACAGTACATAGTGGTTTTTTTCCTCCTATGGAAAACATATATGTTACTCTATATGTCTCCATGGGAGACAGTGAGAAGAAAATTTTGCTTAAAAATCAAAAGTATTATTTGCAGTTCTTATCTCTTTCTCACCCTAGTTGTCTCATACTGTGATGTGGTTCCCAACTTCCTATATTACACACATGTGCACATATATGTGTGTTGATGTGCTCATTAATGTGGATACATGTGGAGGCCAGATGTTGAAATGATTTTCTAATTATTTCCTCACCTAGGTTGTTGCTGCTGCTGTTGTTGTTGTTGTTGTTGTTGTTAATGTTATTGTAATTAGAAATAGCATCTCCCACTGAACTCAGAGCTATCTACTTCAGTTACACTGGAAAATTAACATACTCCATAAAACCACCAGCTTCTGCTCAGAAGCACTGGGCCTACAGGCCTACAGCAATGTGCTTCACTCTTACAAATGGGCCCCGAGATCTGAACTCAGGTCCTCAGACCGTTACCCATGGCCATCTCCCCGACTTTTAACTACATATTCTGAGAGAGTGAGCAGACAAATCCTTTTGTGGTTAAGACAATAAATATATGCACTAAGTTGATTACAGTTTTAGAAATAATATTTTTTTACTTTATTTGGACAACCAACACTAGTACAATTCAATTTCAGGAGATTCAATGGAACTTGTGAAAAAGCGTCATGTTTGTGAGTTTGTTCACAGAATGAACTCAGCGTGCATGCTTTAAGCAGTGGCTACAACTATTTAAACCACCCAGTGTAAGATATATATATATATATATATATATATATATATATATATATTGTGCATATATATCCATGCTTAAATGTCATGTATGAATAATTCTAATTTAAAAACAGTATAAGAATTGTTTGCTGTAGTCACACATTGCATTCTAATGGTTTTTATTCACTTTGTAACTTCTGCAATTATGGTGTCCCCAAATAGTGCCACAGGCAATCTGATTAACTTTAAATTAGGAAAGAGAGAATATGATGGTGTCAGTAAACCTTGGGGACAGCTTGATTAGTCTCTTTGTCTCTTAGCAAGTTCTAACTAAAAGCATTTTTAAGAATGAAATAATGTTGCCTTGGTTAAGAAGTGTTTTGACAGGATGCAGAGCGAAGCCTCCTTGAGGGGCACTTGGTTTATCAGAATGAGTCACCCTCCCACATGTCATATTGTGGTTTCCGTCCCTTTCCTGTGGCTTCTTCTAAGCTCCCAGAGAAAACAAATCTTTATTTCTAAAAGGCAACTGCTTGACAGTGGACACATGTTCTCACTAGATACTAACTCTAGACATGCGCAGAATAATTTTAGCTGTGAGTAGATTAATGTTGGCATTAAAAATTTCATCTGTGGTTCAATATTTTCCACAATCAACCAAATATATTGTAGTATAAATAGTAGTTTATGCATTCAGCTAAACATTGTGACAGGGGAGGTATCTGGTTATCAGAATGTATGAGGAGACTTCTGTAAGAATCGCATTTTGCTAAAGCTAATACTCCTGGCCACTTACTGTGTGTTCCTGGCAATACGCATGTTTGACCGTTTCCCGTGCCTTTCATCTGCAGGTGTAATAAAGTAACTCAGCTGTTTCCATGAAGACAGTGATGCTCACAGTCTACGAGGAATTCACAGAGGCAAAACTGGTATCTTTTTATTTTACGAGATAGGAATAAATACGGAACTGAATTAAGTACAAACTCGGGGTTGGGACTATTAATACATTCATTTGAATAAGTACTGACATTCAGAACAATTTATCTAACTTTCCTTTGTTTTGATTTTCCATAAAATAGGTTGGAACAATATTTTTACAGAATTATCGTGCATCTAATACACTACCTCTGAGAGAGAAGGGGTCCCATGAAGGCTTTCTGTGGCCTCAGATTAAAAACCTGGGAGCCGCTTTCACCCCTCTCGGTTTGAACCTGTCTGTGGCTGCTGAGCGAGCAGACTGTTTAAAGTTCCTGTGGCTTGGGTAGAAGCCAGACTTTACAGACACTGTTTCACAGGAGAGATTTTTTTCTCTTCCTCATAACCAGCCAAAATTTAAATCTTTCAGTGGTAGAAACCAATTGAAAACACTGGGGGAAGGTAAGATTTAATGCAGGAGCCCTTAAGTTAGTGCGTTTTGTTTTACAAATAAGGTATCCTTTGAAAAGAATTTCCAACTTCTGTCAGAAGTCATTGGGTGCAGCTTGGACGTACAGAATGCCCACATCCTCCCCAGCCCTTCAGTAACACCCGTCCTTGCCGTTGGCGGTCCTGAGGAGACATTTTGTCCTTTCAGTCATTCCTTATTCATTCATATTGTACTCAATAAAACATGTCATTGTTCTAAGTAGTCTCTAAGTGTATTTGGATCCAGTCTATAATCACTTAATTCATAAGCCACTGAATTTGCCTTGTAACCTAATATAGTATAAAATGACAACCTTGCAAAAAATATTCAACATGACTTGTTTTCATGGAAATGTGTCTGACGCTTGTCTTTAAATCAAAACCATTGGTTGAAATGCATAAACTTTTACTATGTTAAAAATGCTATGACCTTTGTTTAATGGAAATATATATATATGTATATATATTATATGTATCATATATCTATTATTATATATTTCCATATACATGATATATATAATATATATGAGATAAACACAATCATAATATAACACACACCATACAATTCAATTTATATGAACATACAAAATCCACAAAACAGTATTTGAAGAATGATGGTGGGGATATTGAATCAAAGGGGTATTAACAATCTATTTATCAAGCTGTAAACTCTGGGAGCTACAGTAAGGACTAGCCTTACCAGATGCCTCTGTGTGCAAATGAATATTATAGAGGATTTCACTACAAGAGAAAACATATTCTGATGGTCCCTTTAAATTTGGACAATAATCTGTGCATGGGGAATCTCTATGTCCCATGAAGTATCTACCAGTATTAGTTTGCTAAATGGAGATAATATCAAGCTGCCCTCTAAGTTTGTATCTCTGAACCTGTAAATGAGTTCAGCTTTCAGACTTCATCAGGGAAGCATCTTTGTGTAGTGGACAGAAGTTAACGTAGAAACTCACAACTAGTAATGAAGGGCAAAAATGAAAGTGTCTGTGGACTGCTCAACAACAGATGAGGTAGCTATGTCACATCCCTTTACCCCAAGGCTTGAGGGACATAGAGAATAGGGGATGAAAAGTCATAAGAGCCAAAATTAGAGAAGACCCACAGTCAATCTGCTGTACTCATGAGCTAACTGCGGCTGTGGTTGCCTGTCCAGGATGGGCATAAGATCAAGTCAGTCAACATCCCATAATGGAGGGCAACTTGGATGCCTCATTCCTGAGCTCCTGGGTGATGGATAGTCAATTTGGTGTGGGAGATATGACATCTGGTAGCTTGAACAAGCTCCAGTGGATGGTCCACAAACTCCTGTGCACTCGCAGCACAGAAATGGAAGTCAGTTGAATTTTAAAGAAATATAGATATGGATGACATAGATGATACAGATATAGGTGATATATATACAACTATAGATCTTAGCATAAATATCTTAGTTTGCCTCAACAGTGCTAGGGTATCAGGTAGCTCATACCATACTTGGTTTTCACAAATAGATTCAGAGGACATGAGTAATCAATGTTCCCCACTCCATCATTTCCTCAGAATATTGTCATTATTTTATATTTAATAACATAAATATAAAATACAAAATGTGGGTTATTTCTTAATTATGTCTCTGAAAGGGAGAAAAGTTCAAATTGTCTCTACCAGAAAACTGGTCATTTCTATTTCTTCTTAAATATCTTGAGCATGAAGATTTTTCCTATTCTTAACTTAGTCCTTCTTAAAACCTCTCTAAAGATATATTAAGAAGTAAATAATATGAACTGAGAGAAATAAAATATAATGACAGGACCGAGGTGGTAGATATATGGACATCACTATAAAAATCCATTAACATTTTTCTGAACTTATAATTTTCTCTAAACCAAATGTCAGACTTGATCTAAGATTATTCTCTATGAAAACAGTCTTTCTAAACCATGAAACATCTGTGGAAATGTGTCATTGTTCATAATTTTCCACCATCTAATACTATATTTGAAATGGTAGAGGGTCCTATAGGCAAGTTATTCTTGGTTCATGATCTTATATTTCTGTGGATTTGAGAGTATTCTATATAAATAACAGACTTGTGTGATCAGCAAATGCATATTCAATTAACTGTAAGCCTATTTGTACTTTTGACAAATAGTCTTTTGGTATTAAGTATAATCCTTAATATGGATGGACTGGTTAAATATATTAAAATATATATTTTCATCTTGTCCATAGGGGTCCCCTGCCTTCCTCCAACTATACTTTTTCTCTCTTCTAAATCATATGCTTTGAGAATCTTGTGAATTAATTGCTTTTTATATAATTGTGGATATCAAGGGATATCTATAGATAAAACAATGATGCTGTATTTAGGAATTTGATACCTTCTTTTGATATCTGATATAACAATAAAAGGAACAATAAATGTACAATTATAGTTGAGGAATTCAGAACCTCTCTTCAGTGACTAGACAGAAAAGAAGCAAAAAAAGAAAGAAAAAGAAAAAAGAAAAAGAAAACGAGAATGCCACAACATAACTTTTCATTAACAAAAATGTTCATACAACGACAAACTACACATTCTTTCTGTTTGTGTGTTTGTTTGTTGGTTTATATGTTTGTTTGTCCATGCAGGCACGGACTCTCCAGCACTCACACAGGTAAATCTTACTTTCTTACTTCCTTAGCATCCAAAATTCCCTTGTCAGAATTTGTGGATCTGTGCTTCGATTTTTTTATCTTATTTTTTATTGGATATTTTATGTATTTAAATTTTGAATGTTATACCCTTTCCCCTCTTTCTCATGTACCTCCCCCTACTTTTATGAAGATGCTCCCATTACTCCCACCCACCCACTCCCGCCTCAACCCCCTGACATTCTCCTACATTGGGGAAATAAGCCTTCACAGGACCAAAGGGCTTTTCCTCTTATTGATGCTGGACAATGCCATTCTCTGCTACATATGCAGCTGGAGCCATGGTTCCAGCCATGTGAATTCATTGGTTGGTGGCTTAGTCCCCAAGAGCTCTGGGGACCGGGGTTTGGTTATTTGATATTGTTGTTCGTCCTATGGGGTTGCAAACCCCTTCAGCTCCTTCAGTTCTTTCTCTAACTCTTACATTGAGATCCCTATGCTCAGTCCGATGATTAGTTGCAAGCATCCCCATCTGTATCGGTAAGTCTCTGGCAGATCCTCTCAGAAGACATCCATAACAGGCTCCTGACAGCAAGCAATTCTTGGCATCTGCAATAGAGACTGGGTTTGGTGGATGCATATGGAATGGATCCCCAGGAGTCCCTGCTCCACTCTTTGTCCCTGTATTTTCTCCCATGATTATTTTATTCTCCCGTCTATAAGGGACTGAAGCATCCATATTTTGGTCTTCCTTCTTTTTGAGCTTCATCTGATCTCTGAAATGTTTCTTGGCTATTCCAAGATATAGGACTAATATTCACTTCTCAGTAAGTGCATGCCATATATGTTCTTTTGTGATTGGGTTACCTCACTCAGGGTAATATTTTCTAGTTCCATCCATTTGTCTAAGAATTTCATGTAGTCCTTGTTTTAATAGCAGAGTAGTACTACATTGTGTAAATGTATCACATTTTCTGCATGCATTCATCTGTTGAAGAACACCTGGGTTCTTTCCAGTTTCTGGCTATTATAAATAAGGACATACTGGAGCACGTGCCTTGTTATATGTTGGAACAACCTTTGGGTGTATGCCCAGGAGTGGTATAGCTGGGTCCTCAGGTAGTACTGTATCCAATTTTCAGGGAAACTGTCAGACTGATTTCCAGAGTGGTTGTACCAGTTTGCAATTCCACCAACAATGGAGGAGTGTTCCTCTGTCTCCACATCCTCGCTTGACCTAAGCCACTCTGATTGGTTCGAGATGGGATCTTGGTGTTGTTTTGATTTGCATTTCCCTGGTGACTAAGGATGTTGAAGATTTCTTTAGGTGCTTCTCACCCATTCAGTATTCCTCAGTTTAGAATTCTTAGTTTAGCTCTTTTTTTTTTTTTTTTCGGAGTTGGGGATCGAACCCAGGGCCTTGCGCTTCCTAGGCAAGCGCTCTACCACTGAGCTAAATCCCCAACCCCAGTTTAGCTCTATTTAACTAAATTCTTAGTGTAGTAGGATTATTTGATTTTCTGGATTCGAACTTTTTTAGTTTTTGTATATATTAGATATTAGCCCTCTATAGGATGTAGGATTGGTAAAGATCTTTTCCCAGTCTGTTGGTTGCTGTTTTGTCCTTTCAAGAGTCCTTTACTTCTGTAAAACTTTTACAGAAGTTTTGTAGTTTTATGAGGTTCCAATTGTCTACTCTTGATATTAGAGTATAAGCTATTGGTGTTCTGTTCAGGAAAATTTTCCCAGTGCACATGTGTTCAAGGCTCTTCCCCACTTTTTCTTCTATTAGTTTGAGTATATCTGGTTTTATGTGGAGGTCCTTGATCCACTTGGACCGGAGGTTTGTACAAGGAGATAAGTATGGATCGATTTGCGTTCTTCTACTCACTGACCTCTAGTTGAAAATGCTGTCTTTTTTCCACTGCATGGTTTTAGCTCCTTTGTCAAGTGACCATAGGTGTGTGGATTCATTTCTGGGTCTTCAATTCTATTCCACTGATCTACCTAATCTTCTCTGTACCAATACCATGCAGTTTTTAATCACTATTGCTCTGTAATACAGCTGGAGGTCAGGAATGGTGATTCCCCCAGAATTTCTTTTATTGTTAAGAATAGTTTTAGCTATCCTGGGCTTTTTGTTATTCCAAATGAATTTGGCAATTGCTCTTTCTAACTCTATAAAGAATTGAGTTGGAATTTGGATGGGGATTGCATTGAATCTGTAGATTGCTTTTGGCAAGTTCGACCATTTTTACTATATTAATCCTGCCAATCCATTAGCATGGACGGTCTTTCAAGCTTCTGAACTTTTTCATTCTTTCCTCTGAGACTTGAAGTTCTTGTCATACAGATCTGTCACTTGCTTGGTTAGAGACACAACAAAGTATTTCATATTATTTGTGACTATTGAAAAGAGTGTCATTTCCCTAATTTCTTTTTCAGCATGTGAATGTTTGAAGTAGATGATGGCCACTGATTTCTTTGAATTAATTTGATATCCAGCCACTTTGCTGAAGTTGTTTATCAGGCTTAGATGTTCTCTGATGGAATTTTGGGGTCACTTAATTAGCTATCACATCATCTGCAAATAGTGATATTTTGACTTCTTCCTTTCCAATTTGTATCCCTTTGACCTCCTTTTGTTGTCTGCTCTGGCTACAACTTTGAGTACTATATGAAATAAGTAGGGAGAGAGTGGGCAGCCTTGTCTAGTCCGGATTTTAGTGGGATTGCTTCAAGTTTCTCTCCATTTATTTTGATGTTGGCTACTTGTTTGCTGTATATGGCTTTTACTATGTCTAGTTATGGGCCTTGATTCCTGATGTTTCCAAAACTTTTAACATGAAGGGGTACTGAATTGTGTCAAATGCTTTCTCAGCATCTAATAAAATGATCATGTGTTTTTTCTCTAAATTTGTTTATATAATGGATTATGTTGATGGATTTCCATATATTGAACCATCCTTGGGATGAAGCCTACTTGATCATGATGGATGATCATTTTGATGTGTTTTTGGATTTGGTTTGTGAGAATTTTATTGAATAATTTTGCATAGATATTCATTAGGGAAATGGTTTGAGTTTGCTTTCTTTGTTGGGTCTTTATGTTGTTTAGGTATGAGCTTAATTGTGGCTTCATAGAAGGAATCAGGTAGTATTCCCTCTGCTTTTATTTTGGGGAATAGTTTGAAGACTATGGGTATTTGGTCTTCTTTCAAGGTCTGCTAGAATTCTGCACTAAACCCATCTGGTATTGACTCTTCTTGGTAGGGAGACTTTTAATGAGTGCTTCTATTTTTTTAGGTGTTATGGGACTGGTTAGATGGTTTATCTGATCCTGATTTAACTTTGGTACCTTGTATCTGTCTAGAAAATTGTCCATTTCATCCAGATTTTCCAGTTTTGAGTATAGAATTTTGTAGTAAAATCTGATAATGTTTTGAATTTCCTCAGTTTCTGTTGATATGGCAGCTTTTTCATTTCTGATTTTGTTAGCTTAGATAGTGTCTCTGTGCCCTTTTGCTAGTCTGGCTACGGCTTTATCTATCTTATTTATTTTCTCAAAAAACAGCTCCTGGTTTTGTTGATTCTTTGTTTAGTTCCTTTTGTTTCTACTTGGTTGATTTCAGCCCAGAGTTTGATTATTTCCTGCCTTCTACTCCTCTTACATATATTTGCTTCTTTTTGTTCTAGAGCTTTCAGGTGTGCTGAAATGTGTGCTCTCTCCAATTTCTTTTTGGAGGCACTAAGAGCTGTGAGGTTTCCTCTCAGCACTGCTTTCATTGTGTCCCATAAGTGTGGGTTAATTGTGCCTTCATTTTCATGAAATTCTAAAATGTCTTTAATTTCTTTCTTCCCTGACCAAGTTATCATTGAGTAGAGAGTTGTTCAGCTTCCATGTGTATGTGGGCTTTCTGTTGTTTTTGTTGTTACTGAAGACCAGCCTTAGTCTGTGGTGATCTGAAAGATGCATGGGATTATTTCAATATACTTGTTTCAGTTGAGGCTGTTTTGTGACGATTATATGGTCAGTTTTGAAGAAGGTACCATGAGGTGTTGAAAAGAAGGTATATTCTTTTTTTTACATTGAAATGTTCTATAGATATCTGTTAAATCCATTTTGTTCATAACTTCTGTTAGTTTCACTCTGTCTCTGTTTAGTTTCTGATTCCATGATCTGTCTATTGATGTAAGTAAGGTGTTGAAGTCTCCCACTGTTATTGTTTGTGGTGCAATGTATGTTTGAGCTTTAGTAGAAAGTTTCTTTTATGAGTGTCGGTGCCCTTGCATTTGGAACATAGATGTATAGAATTGATATTTCATCTTGGTAGATTTTTCCTTTGAGGAGTTAGAAGAGTCGTTCATTATCTTCTTTGATAATTTTTGGCTGAAAGTCTATTTTATTCAATACTAGAATGGCTACCTCAGCTTGTTTCTTAGAAAATTGTTTTCCAGCCTTTTATTCTGAGGAAGTGTCTATCTTTGTCACTGAGGTTTTTTCCTGTATGCAGCAAAATGCTGGGTCTTGTTTACATATCCAGTCTGTTAGTCTATGTCTTTTTATTAGGGAATTGAGCTCATTGATATTAAGAGATATTAAAGAATAATGATTGTTGTTTCATGCTATTTTTGTTCTTAGAGGAGAAATTATGTTTGTGTGGCTATCTTCTTTTGCATTAGTTGTAATTAGATTATTTTTTCCTTTTTTCTAGCATGTAGTTTCCCTCCGTGTGTAGGAGTTTTCCAACACATCTATTATTCTTTTTCAGGCTCGATCTATGGAAAGATATTGTGTAAATTTGGTTTTTGTCATGGAATATCTTGGTTTCTCCATCTATGGTAATTAAAAGTTTTGCTGGGTACAGTAGCCACTGGCATTTGTGTTCTCTTAGGGTCTATATGACATCTGTCTAGGATCTTCTGGCTTTCATAGTCTCCATTGAGAAGATTGGTTTAATTCTGATAGATCTACCTTTATATGTTACTTGACTTTTAACCTTACTGCTTTTAATATTCTTTCTTTGTTTTGTGCATTTGGGGTTTTGACTATTATGTGACAGTAGGAATTTCTTCTCTGGTGCAATCCATTTGGAGTTCTGTAGGCTTCGCGTATGTTCATGGGCATATCTTTCTTCTATAATTTTGTTGAAGGTACTGGCCCTTTAAGTTGAGAATCTCAGTTTTCTTCTATACCTATTATCCTTAGGTTTTGTTTTCTCATTGTGTCCTGGATTTCCTGGATGTTTTGGGTTAAGAGCTTTTTGCATTTTGCATTTTCTTTGTCAATATTTTGTATAGTATCTTCTGCCCTTGAAATTCTCTCTTCAATCTCTTATATTCTGTTTGGTGATGCTTATGTTTATGACTCCTGATCTATATTTTTTAGGTTTTCTATCTCCAGGGTTGTCTCACTTTTGTGACTTCTTTATTGTTTCTATTTCCTGGATGGTTTTGTTCAATTCCTTGACCTACTTTGTTGTGTTTTCCTGTAACTCTTTAAGGAATTTTTGTGTTTCCTCTTTAAGGGCTTCTACTTGTTTACCCGTGTTCTCCTATATTTCTTTACGGGAGTCATTTATGTCCTTTTTAAAGTACTCTATCATCATCATGAGATGTAATTTTAAATCCAGATTTTGCTTTTCCAGTGTGTTGGGATATTCAGTCCTTGCTGTGGTGGGAGAACTGTGTTCTGATGTTGCCGAGTGGTCTTGGTTTCTGTTCCTTAGGTTCTTCAGCTCATCTCTGGCCATCTGGTTATCTCTGGTGTTAGTTGATCTTGCTGTCTCTGACTGAAACTTGTCCCTCCTGTGAGCCTGTGAGCCTGTGAGCCTATGATAGTAGGAGTGATAATGCCCCTTGGGGACGAGCTCTCTCTGGGCAAGTTTTGGGTCTTGGGGACTGTGGGACAGCCTTATCTCTTAGCTCAGGAGCCTGGAAGGATCCTGTCCTAAGCCGTCCTGCATCTCACATGTCCAGCTTGCTCCTGGTGTTTCTCTCCTTAGACAGTCAGTGGAGAAAAAGTAGGGTTCACCTGTCCACTTAAGATTGCGAGCACTCCTTGAAAACCAGCACTCTCTGGGCAGGTTTTGGGTCTCAGGCGCTGTGGAATAGCTCCACCTCTGGGCACAGATGGAGACCAGCAGCTCCAAGCTACACATTCTTAAGTAACTATAGAACATAGGTGTTTTTATAGACCTTAACCTACATCATTTAGCAAATGTTAACACATTAAAAGAACTGCACCAATGCAACAAATTAAATATGAATATTAATAATGCAATAAAATATAAAAAGTTATGGAAACTAAGCAAGCCAAGTGTAAAAAATCAGTAAGTCAAAAATCTCTCAAACAGAGTATGTAGTCCAGGAGTACCACACAGACACAGACACACACACACACACACACACACACACACACACACACACACAGAGAGAGAGAGAGAGAGAGAGACAGAGACAGAGACAGAGACAGGAGAGACAGAGAGAGACAGAGAGAGAGACAGAGAGACAGAGAGAGAGAGACAGAGAGAGAGAGAGACAGAGAGAGAGAGAGAGAGAGAGAGAGAGAGACAGAGAGAGAGAGAGAGAGAGAGAGAGAGAGAGAGAGAGAGAGAGAGAGAGAGAGAGAGAGAGAGAGAGAGAGAGAGAGAGAGAGAGAGAGAGAGAGAGAGAGAAAGCTACACAAAGACATTGTGGGAGATTACAGAAACACAATGAAATAACTGAAATGTGAATCAAAGCCACAAACTCAAAACTTGTGTGCAAACTGGAGCAGTGCTGAGAGGTATCTGTGGCCCAAAAATGGACATATCTGAAAGAGAATAGTATTAAATCGATGATTTTAAGTGACAGTTAAATAACCTGAGAAGAGAAGAGTCAAAATAAATCTAATTGAAACTACAAAAATAGAGAAATATCAACAAATCGATGAGGTAATTTTCTGAAAAACTATTAAGAAGAATGGCCTGTCTAGTGAAATGCACAATGAAAGTCGAAATCAATAACAGCAGAAATAAAATTAAATATCTTCCACAGACCTATTAACTAACAACAAGATAATAAATAATTACAGCAAATAACTCTGCAAATGTCACCTTGGTAATCTATACTAGCGTATAGAATATACCACT
Organism: Rattus rattus; assembly: GCF_011064425.1. Lineage (NCBI taxonomy): Eukaryota > Metazoa > Chordata > Mammalia > Rodentia > Muridae > Rattus > Rattus rattus. The sequence continues at coordinate 78,856,658 of NC_046161.1, read as the reverse complement.
CCCTTTAAAATAAAAAAAAAAGCAGTTCTATTTTCTGGCTCTTGGGGCTATTCCCTGTGATTTTGAAATTTTATTTGAAAGTTATTGCCTTGCAAATATTCTTTATGTTTCTTGTTAGCAGATCCAGCACCTTGGGTTTTAAGATAAGGTCTTTGATCCATTTTGAATTGGTTTCAGTATAAGGTGATACGGAAATAATTTATTCTTAGGCAGGTAAATAACAGGTTTTGATAAGTATCATTTGTTCATTAGGATATCTAAAACTTCACACACACACACACACACACACACACACACACACACACACACACACACACACACACACACAAAGAAAAGCCATAAGGACAACAAATATCCCAAGAATGGGGAAAGCCTTTACCAGTTATACAACATAAAGAATCTAGCAATCTAGCACCCACAATTTACTAAGACCTACAAAAAGCAGACACTAAGAAAATACACCCGCCAATCAACAAATGGGCTTATGAAATGGACATATGTTCTTAAAATTAAAACAAATTGCAAAGATGTATTTTAAAATTTATCTAATGTTCTTAGTCACCAGGGGAATGGAAATTAAAACCACTTTGAGAGATGACCTCTCCCAAACCACAATGGAGACATATTAGTTACTTTTTTATTTTTGTAATAGAATGCAATGAAAAAAGTAACTTCTTACTGAAGAAAGATTTTAATTTGACTTAGGGCTACAGAGGGAGAAGAGCCCATCGTGTTGGGGAAGCATGATACAAGCAGCAGATGTGTTGATGACAGCTAGACTCAGGAAGTTTACATGGTCAACAAGAACAAATCAGAGGAAGCCAACTGGATATAGGGCATAGATATATATTCTGAAAGTTTTCCTTCATTTCCATTTTCCTTATATAACAAGGTCATACTTTCTAAACCTCTCTAAAAGGTATCACTAACAAGGATTCTAATACCAAAGCTTATGGGAGATATTTTCAACTAAAATTCTACAGGCTATAATCCAAAAATCAAGAACACTTATTTACTGGTTTGGGATGACAAATTCATAGTCATTATAGAAATTAATTCAGATCTATACTACCTGTCATTCTTGGAGCACACAAGTGATCTGATTTGATGTCTGCAAAGTCTATTAAGTTCTTGATCTCTATTACTCCAAATTATTGTTACTTCTCTGTTCTTATTCTCATATGTTAAATAATTTGTGATCATTTTTTTAAAAAAATCAAATAGATTTTTAATATACTGTTTTTATCTGATTTCGGTTTGGGAAGTACTTTTATTGTAAAATCTTCAAGAAGAAGTTGCTATTTCCTTAATCATCTCCCGGCTACTCATGAACTCACCCAAGCATTCTTTGTTCTTATTAAAGTAGTCAATAAACAGCATTTCCAATGGGAGAAAACTCTGCCTGCCCTAACCATATATCCTTGCATGCAGTCTCCACTCACCACTGGATCCTTTGAATTTTTATACATACATACTACAAATTTTCAGTCTTGTGAGTCGTAACATCTTTGCTATTTTCCAGATCCTGGATCTTTTTCTTTTCAAAGTACTTTTATTCTCTTGTCATACATGGAAATTTTCTGCTAAATGTCATAAATAATGTATGTAAGACAATAGAGGCTCAACTATGTAACATCTAAACAAAGAGTGCTACGCTATCCTGGCCAGGAGTTTGACTGGGCTGTGTGGTTCCCACACTGAATGCAGAAGAGGCTGTAAATCTTCCCGATGATGTTGATTTTGGTTCTGAGTTTCCTTAAGAATTCTAAATTCCTTCTTAAATTTTTACTTTCTGAAACTCATCGTTTTTTAAACAGACAAGGAAAGCCAAATCCTTCAGTCTCAGCTTTCAAATGATAAGTTTGCAGGCATGTGCCCTCAAACACTGCTCAACATTTACAGATGGAACCTCAACTTCCTTCCCCTCTAGCACAGCACTGTTATGCTGCAGCCCATTGATTGGGGCAGGCAGGTACACAAGTGGAAGAAGCATTCTGAATCTCTATGATTAGGTCTCAGTCTTGGGAACCCATGTTCTCAGCCTGCAGTCTCCACAGATAACTCCTAAACTTTTCTTTCTTCTCCTATGTAAGACAGAGAGTCTGGAGGTAGATACAGACAGGGAGTGTACATTCTTCTGTATCAGATGAGACTCGAATAATATTGTTAACTCAGAGTATTGGCCTTACTGATGGAGACCAATCTAGAAATATTCCAAAATTGCATTCTTCCTCTGCTAGACAGAAGTGTAAGGATTTTTCTTGGCTCTTCACTGGGAGAGCCTGGGAGGGCTTCTGGAGCTAAAACACATAAAAATATCACAAGATTCTAAGGTAGTCTGTCTCACACAAACGCACATGATTTAAGTGATTTCCTGAAGTTACCAATCAGGTAACTTAGCTTCACCCATAGCTTCAGCAATGTCTTCCAAGAAGCCTTTCTTAGTTTTCATGTTCTATTTTTGTCTTTTTTGACAGATATTGGATAGTGGTCTACCATGAGGCTACAAATCTTTGAAAAATTCAAATAAACTCCATAGTTGCTTCATTTATTGGCTTTGCTTTGTTTGTTTCTTATTATTCTTATATATGGGAGTCAAGGACATCATACTTGCTAAGCATAACCTCCGGTACTGTGCTGTATTCTAAATCCTAATGCTACATTTGCTAGATAGTGAAAAAATAAAAGGAAAGTCACACATATCTCAAAGGAAAAAATGTCTTGATGTCCAGATGCTAGATAATCTCAGTAATTTTATAAAGGAACAGAAAGCAGGAGGGTACAGAGCAAAAACAGAAAGATCAGCCCTGTAACTCAAATAAATAAGGATATGACAGCAAAATACAAAAATTGTGTAAATCACAAGAAAATTGTGATTCATAAAATAATACTGCAGACATGAATTATAAAATAAAATGAAATTTGCAACTATTCAAAAAAGATAAAATATACAATCATGGATAAACACTTTTGATACTTAGGCGCTAAAAAGAATATAATGCTGATAAAAGAAAGCAAAGAATTATTATATCATGCATATATTCTATTAATTCTTTAAAAATATTGAAGTGTAATGTACAAGAATGAGTGGATAAAAATCTCTAAGACTTAAGAGTAAACAAAATAAATATTCCAAAGTGAATACAAGTAAGAATCAAATCTACCATTACACCTGAGACAACATTAGACTTCTGATATACACTATGCATTAACTATAGTGAGATATTTCCATATAGTTATCAAAACACCAGTATCACACATACTTATTAAAATACAAATAAAAAGATACAAAATGCTGGTTATGGTATACAATAGTACCCACTAATTAATGATATAAAATAGAATAGTGTCTCAGAGAGAATAGAAAACTTATAAAAGAACAATTAAAGAAACATCATAGCCAGATACTGTGTACATCTTGTTTAGTTCTTATAATATTACAGAATAATATCACTAATAGCATGTAGATACTGGAAACTTTTATTTAAACAATAGACATATTTTATTTTGCAACCAGGCCTTGTTTCTCTTGAGTCCTTACACTAAAGAAATAAAAGCTTATCTTTTTTCATGTTCCTGAGAACAAATATTTTAGCTCTGATTTAGACATGTATTTACATGCATTAGAATGTCAGATGGTATCAAAATATGTACAGTTTTACATTTGTATGTGTAAATAAAATACATTTAAATAAAAAGCTTTAAATGGGTTCCTCTTTGTATGAATTCCTATAAAGAATTTTTTACAGCATTTTTTGCTTTAACACTAAAGCACAGAGCTAATTCAAATATTCTTGAAGGAGTGATTTTGCTAGAATACATCTATACAGAAAACATTAGTCACAGTAACAAGGAAGTGTGAGTCTGTGTAATAACTCAGGAATCTCCAGAGAAAGACGCTGTGAGAAAAGTCAATCCCAAAATTTCGTATTAGTTCATTGATATTTCTAAAAAGTGTAAAATGAAAAAAGCCTAAACCAGACAAATGTTTACAAGAGGTTCAGGGGTGAATATGAAGTCTGTACTTTTCTACAAGAAAATGGCACATATTCTGATGGACACAGGAATGTCTCAGCATTTCAGTATTTGCATGCTGTTTATGCCATTATCCAATAGCATTGCAAGAACTGGATAAGGAGTACACAGGCTCTGTCTATGATATTCCTTTCCTTTGTTTTCTCTTGTGTTGTTTCTTGTTTCTCCTTTTCTTATAACTCTATTAATCAAAAGAGAACAGATAAACTAAGGCTATTAAGCTCTGTATTTTCCTTAGGATTTCATTTAAATATATTTCTCTCGAAAGAAAACATTCCATTTAAGTTGATGTAAAATTAATTGCATCTGCTCAATGGAAAATGGATCAGTAAGTAGAATGGGAAATAAGAAATGAGGTTGCTCCATTAAATACAGTACAGGTAGTCTTTGGTTCAGGGTAATTAAGCAGAATTTTTCATTTTACATGGTGTGGACCTGACACTTACTTAGTGGAAACTGTTCTTCAGATTTTGGGATTTTTGTCTTTTCTAAGACTAGCAATACTGTCTGTCGACTGTGAACATCATTGAGCTGCAGATCCCGACCAACCATGTGTCAAGAGTAAACAGCCATTAGTCTATACTGTCCCCTATTTCTAACCTATATGTTTTGTTAGATTTGACTATTATTTGCATTTTTACATATGCTACACTTATGTTATCATGGATTATCACATCTCCACACTCACCAAGTTTCTAAAGAGTGAGTAATGGGAAGATGAGCGCAAGGTGTCTGGTGGGTTCCGGTAATGGTGGCAATTAGAAGTAATGAACAGGTTCAAACTAAAGCCTAGAGTGAGGCAATGACATGCTTCATATTTGGGTATGGAGAATAAAGAGAAGGCACCAATAAAAGATGACTCACAATTTTTAAAGCTCAGTCATTAACAGAAGAAAGATGCACCGGGTGAGAACGAAGCATCCAATGGGAGAATGTAGGGATTACCATGTACCTCTTCAATGTCTGGCAGCCATAAAGAGAAAGAATAATTAATTATATAACAGTAACTTTGATTATCAATGATTATTTAAATTGATTAATTAAGAACTGGAGCATTTACAGACCATGGGGATTTAGTGACTAAGAGGGAATATGAATGAATATAGGAGAAAATTAGTCACTGAGAATCCCCAGGAAGGCTGGAGGTCACCTGCAATGGTGGCTCGGAATAACATGGACTTATTTGTGATTGAAATGTAGAGTCTGGGCTTCTAAAACTTTTATAATCTTCTAATTGAATGCAGATTCTATGATGAAAGAGAAAACAAAGATCAAGGGCACATTAACACACTCACAAATAGGGCAGAAAATTAGCCATTCAAGTAAAATATCGAATTATGGCTGGCTTTTCATTGGAATTCTTTGATGGAAGCATTGTGTGAGAGATGAATACAAAGGCATCATTAGTGAGTTAGAGGTCACACAGAGCCAGGAGACAAAAGCTGCATTCATCATCCATGAGCAGCAATCATGGAGCACCTTGCCCAGGTTGCTCTCTTTGTTGATGTGCCTTGCACTTCAGAATAGGAGTACAGGGAGTCCAGTTGGTTTCCTGGCAACAGGTGAAGGACCCAGGACTCCCTGCAAATAGAGGTCATAGCTAGATTGAGGTGGGCCTATTTAAATGTAATACTTTGTTACAATGTTGTTTGTGTTTATCTGCATTTCAAGTTAATTCAAATGAATTAACAGATAAGCTAATGCCAGCCCAATGAACACCACGAACAACAGTCATGTATAACATTTGCCCATCATCTTTCCTCTTTGTTTCTAATAGGTGTTCCCATTTCCAACTCTTAGCTCTTAGTCATAACATAAACAATTTTCTTTAAAATTCTTCTCTTATCCAATACATCCCAAAAGCAATTTCCCCTCCCTCCACTCTTTCCAGTTCTCCCTATACCTCCCCTTGCCCTCAGATCCATTACACTTCTTACAAGAGCAGGCCTCCCAGGGATATCAATGGAACACAGCATATAACAAGTTATACAAGACAAGACATAACCCTTTGTATCAAGGCACAGTAGGAGGGGGAAAAATGTGCCAAGAATAGGCAAAAGAGTCAGAGACATAGAGACATCTCCATTCTTAGTGTTAGGAGTCCAAATATTATAACTAATCATTTATTATATTTTATATATATATATATAATGGCCTAGCATAGGCCCATGCAGGCTCCTCAACTGCCACTCCAGTCTCTGTGAGCTCCCCATGAGCCCACTTAGCTGTTTCTGAGAAGCTAATTCTCCTGATGCCCTTGACCCCTGTGAATCCTATAACCATTCCTCCCTGTCTTCTGTGAGATTCCCTGAACTCTGAATAATGTTTGGGTGTTGGTCTCTGTATTCATTCTCATGATGCAGATGATGACTGGGCAAGGTACTGATCTATGAGAATAGCAGAATATCATTAAGAATCATTCTATTGATTATTTTATTGCCAGTTGTGTTTCATTCTATGCTAGGTCTCTAGTTTATTCCCAAACTTTTTCCCAGTAAACTGTACTTGATATTATTATTATTATTATTATTATTATTATTATTATTATTATTATTAATCTAGTCATTACATCCCTCTCCTGGTCTATCCTCTGGCTGTCTCTAAGAAGATATCCCCACATACCCCCACCCCGCCAGACCTCCCCACTCCCTGGTGCCTTGAAGTCTCTTGAGGGTTAAGTGCGTCTTCTCTGACTGAGTTCAGACCCTGTAGTCCTTTGTTGTATATGTGTCAGGGTGTGGGAGGGGTTCATATCAGATGGTGTATGCTGCCCGGTTGGTGGCTCAGAGTCTGAGGAATCTCAAAGATCCTGGTTAGTTGAGACTGCTAGGCTTCAGATGTGGTCTCTGCCTCCTCAGCTTCTTCAGCTTTTCCATGATTCAACCACAAAGGTCCCCAGTTTCAATCCATTGGTTGGGTTTAAGTATCTGGGTCTGTCTCAGTCAGCTGCTTGTTGGGCCTCTGGGAGTGTAGCCATGCTAGGCTCCTGTCTGTAAGCACAGCATAGCATCAATATTATTATCAGGCCTTGGAGCCTCCCCTTAAGTGGATCCCAATTTGGGCCTGTCATGAAACTCCTTTTCCTCAGTATCTTCTCCTTTTAATATTTACTATTTCTATTAATTCTTAAAGAATTTTGTAAAATATATTTGATCATATCCACCTCTCTCAACATCATTATCAACCCTCCTGTCTCTTCACACTTATTTTGAGATTATTTTTTGTTTGTTTCTGTGCCCATCAAGTCCAGTTAGTGTCTCCCAGCGAGTTTGGGGATTATGATTTGCTATGGTGAATCATCAGCCTGCCAGGGTTTACATCATTAAATAAGCCCAAATCTTCTTCTTCCCAGCAGCTCCCAGAGGCCAGTATAGCTTCTAAACTAGTCATGGAATCCCTATCAACCTTCCCCTGTCTATGCTTGAATTTTTATGCGTGGAGCTTGCACAGGTCTTGTACATAGTGTCACATCACTCTAAGTTTATTATGTGCAATTGTCCTATTGTGTTAAACATTTTAACTGGAGGCTCTTCCCTGAAAAATTCTGACTTGAACTTCTGTACTAGAATCAAAATTCGGGAGCTTCTGTGATAAAGACTGGCTAATTTTAGCAAGAGATTTTTAGCTCTCCACAATATTTTATAATAAAGCTTATGAATTTCAAAATAGCAAGAAATAGAAATAATTTTGTAATCTAAATAAAAGTAAAAATCTAAAGAAAAAATATGACTTGACTATGTTTCACGCTATCTCAGATAGTAATATCTGTTTTAGCTTTAACCACTTGGAACCTCAACAGTGAATTGGTTACTTAATTATGCCATGGACAAGCCAACTTCCTCGCCTTCCTTTCTGCTTTCCGATATGCCACAGCATGCTATGCTGAAGCACCTCAGGATTTCCCTAGGCAGCCATGCTTGAAATTCAAAGATGAAACAGCCTTCTACTTCTTACCCTATTTTTACATTCTTTTCTATACAAATTTTGTTTAGTGATTTTTGCTGTGGTATTTCTAAGGTTTTCTGTGTTTTATAATCACTCTCCTTGCCCATATAGAGTTATTTGGTGTCCTATAAATTCAAGTGAAATAGTCAGCTCACCACAATCCTAATAAATACTTCTTTGGCTTGTCTGTAACATAGTGACCTGAAGCAATTACACTATGCTCCATCCACCCAGGACTTCTTAATTTACCAGCTTGACGTACAATTCTTTAAAAGTTTGCTATCAAATTTTCCAGTTTTGTGTGCTTGCTTATTGTAAATAGAATGAGGGCAGCTGTGGGTTTGGGAAGAAGAAGTAAAGTAGCTATTTGTCCCTAGAGAGTAAGGGGAGTCCCGGTGAGGAAATGTCACAAAACTGAAAAAATGTAGATTTGTGTAAAATAATAGGTGTTCATTCCTCAGTGTCATACCAGTTTAGTTGCTGGTACTCGAGCAAAAAAAAATTAATATGTGTGTAAGCATCCCCGATCAAATGTAGTGGGGCACACACAGAAACTTGGTAGGGGAGAGTAGTAGGAAGAAGGGGTTGATATGAGTGGGAAAGGGTGAGAGAGAATAAGAGTGGGAAAGTATGGCCAGAGTACATTAGATATATACAAAACTGTAAGAGAATAAAAGATTATGATGATAGTGATAATGACGGTAATGACAGTAATGGCAGTAATGATGGCCGATGATGAAAAATGGTGACGATGATGATAATGATGATGGTGATGGTGATCATGGTGATAACGATGGTAGGTAATAATAACTGATAATGGTGGGGGTGATGACAGTGATGATGATGACTGTAATGAACAAGCATAATTAAACACTATCAAATGTATACACTAACCTATATTGGACTATTCTGGTAAATTTTCAGAAAAAAGGACTTGAGTCTGTTTTGTGACACATATAATTTCTTTTTCTCAGAGTATGCACGTGAACAAAAAACACCCTATTTAGTGGAATATCAATTTTACAATGTTACAAAGAGGATAACATAGGGAGAAAATATGTGTATACTTATACCAAGTACATAAACCTATTTTAATTTATGTAACATTAAACCATAGTCTGTTAATTTTTTTCATGAACTTTTTAAAATATTAATTCAAAGTAAATATTTTTAGTGGTATACATTCTTAATATTAATTTGATCTAATTTATGTATTTCTTTTTGTGCTTGTTTGTTGATGATAGTAGACTGGTATTTATTAATTTAGTCAGTCAGTTTGTTGTGTATGGGCATTTACTTGCATATCACACATGCATACCTTGTACTCATAAAGGCCAGAGAGGAAGGTCAGATATTCTTTGGAACTTGACTTACAGACGGCGGTGCACTATTACCATAGGATTGTTTGGAATGAAATCCAGGTTCTCTACAAGAGGAACAAGTGGCTGAGCTGTCTCTCCAGGTCAAAACAGTGTTTTCTAAATTGTTGGTGTTATACAACAGCACACATAAGAAAAGGCTGATGATTACAGCCATCATTCGAACTGCTAAAATGGCTTAAAATGATTCCGTGAAACAGTATTTATGTGACTTTTAAAAGAACTTTTACTGAATCCCCAGTGAACTAGACCGTTGGGGGGAGGGCGGCAATGGGGGGAGGATGGGAAGGGGAACACCCATAAAGAAGGGGAAGGGAGGGATTAGGGGATGTTTGCCTGAAACTGGGAAAGGGAATAACACTAAAAATGTATATAAGAAATACTCAAGTTAATAAAAAAAAAAAAAAAAAAAAAAAAAGAACTTTTAATTTTCAAATTAAAATATATTAATACATTTTCCCTTTTATTTTCTCTCTCTAGACTGTCCCATATACTCCTATCCCCCCCTCTAATTTATGCTCTCTGACCTCCTTACACTTACAATTGTTCTTATGTACACACACACACACACACACACACACACACACACACACACACTCAGTTTTGCCTGTCTGGGATCTTTTTGTGGTTACATATAAATTTTGAAAGGTTTTTGTTTTGTTTGTTTGTTTGAGTTGTTTTTTGTTTTTGTTTTTGTTTTTGTTTTCTATTTTTGTGAAAATGAGATGGGGATTTTGGTTGGAATTGCCATTTTTGCAATGTAATTTCTATGAATCCATGAGCATGTCTACTGTTTTACTCTATCTCTTTCTTCAGAGGTTTAATGTTTTTGTTGTAGAGGTCCATTACTTCCTTGATTAGGTTTACTTCTAGATATTTTATTTTCTTTGAGGCTATTGGGAATAGAATTGTGTCCATGTGATCCTTCCCTGTGTATTTGTTGGTGGCGTATAAAAGAGCTATAGTTTTCTAGTTTTCTGCAACTTTATTCTGTTCCTGCCTTGTTGCTGAATTCGTTTATGGTTCCTAAAATTTCCCAGGTAGAGTCTTCAGCATCTCAAAGATATAGCATCATTTCATCTGGAAATAATGATAGTTTAACTTATTGGCTATTTATATAACTTTTTAAAAATTGGGTATTTTTATTTACATTTCAAATGTTATCCCCGTTCCTGGTTTCCGGTAAATAACCCCCATCTCATACCCCCTCCTTCTATGAGGGTGTTCTCCCACCCAACCACCTGCCCCTTTGTGCCTCCCCATCCTGACATTCCCCTACACTGGGGGGTCCAGCCTTGGCAGGACCAAGGGTTTCTCCTTGCATTGGTGCCCAACAAGGCCATCCTCTGCTATGTGTAGTTGGAGCCATGGGTCTGTCCAGATTTACTATTTGGATGATGGTTTAATCACTGGGAGCTCTGCTTGGTTGGTATTGTTGTTCTTATGGGGTTGCAAACCCCCTCAGCTCTTTTAATTCTTTCTCTAATTCCTCCAACAGGGACCCAGTTCCCAGTTCAATGGTTTCCTGCTAGCATGGTTGACATGCTCTGGGTGTGCCTCTCAGAAGAAAGCTATATCAGGCTCTTGTCAGCATGTACTTCTTAGCTTTATCAATATTATCAAGTTTTGGTGGCTGTGTGGGTGTGTGTTTGTGTGGGTGTGTATATATATATATGTGTATATATATATATATATATATATATATATGTGTGTGTGTGTGTGTGTGTGTGTGTGTGTGTGTGTGTGTGTGTATAGCCATGTGGGGCAGTCTCTGAAAGGCCATTCCTTCAGTTTCCGCCGCAAACTTTGTCCCCATATCCTCTCCTATGAATATTTTTGTTCCCCCTTCTGAGAAGGGCTGAAGCATCTACATTTTAGTCATCCTTCTTCCTGAGCTTCATGTGGTCTATGGATTGTATCTTGGGTAATTCAACCTTTTGGGCTAATATCCACTTATCAGTGAGTGCATACCATGTGGCTTTTTTTGTGATTGGGTTACCTCCCTCAGGATGATATTGTCTAGTTCCATTCATTTGCTCATGAATTTCATGAAGTCATTGTTTTTAATAGCTGAGTAGTACTCCATTGTGTAAATGTACCACATTTTCTGTATCCATTCCTCTGTTGAAGGACATCTGGGTTATTTCCAGCTTCTGGTTATTATAAATAAGGCTTCTGTGAACATATTTGAGCATGTGTCTTTGTTATATGTTGGAGCATCTTTAGGGTATATGCCCAAGAGTGGTATAGCTGGGTCCACAGCTAGTACTATGTCCACTTTTCTGAGGAACTGATTTCCAGAGTGGTTGTACCAGCTTGCAGTATTACCAACAATGGTGGAGTATACCTCTTTCTCCACATCTGTTGTCAACTGGATTTTGATGTTAGCCATTCTGATTGGTATGACATGGAATCTCAGAGTTTTTTTTGGTTTGTATTTCCCTGATGACTAAAAATGTTGAACATTTCTTTAGGTGCTTCTTAGCCATCCTCAGCTGAATATTCTTTGTTTACCTCTGTATCCCATTTTTAGTAGGGTTATTTGGCTCTCTAGAATCTAACTTCTTGAGTTCTTTGTATATATTTAATATTAGCCCTCTTTTGGGTGTAAGATTGGTAAAGATCTTTTACCAATCTGTTGGTTGCCATTTTGACCTACTGATCTGAGGAATTCAAAAAATCCTACTACAAAAGCCTATATGAAACAAAACTGGAAAATCTGAATGAAATGGATAATTTTCTAGATAGATACCATGTGCCAAAGTTAAATCAGGATCAGATAAACCATCTAAATTGTCCCATAACTCCTAAAGAAATAGAAGCAGTTATTAAAAACGCCCAACTAAAATAAGTCCAGGACCTGATGGGTTTAGTGGAGAATTCTATCAGACCTTCATAGAAGACCTAATAAATACAGTTCAAACTATTTGACAAAATAGAAACAGAAGGAACACTACCCAATTCCTTCTCTAAAACAACAATTAGGCTTATACCTAAGCCACACAAAGACCCAACAAAGAAAGAGAACTTCAGACCAATTCCCCCTATGAATATCACTGCAAAAATACTCAATAAAATTCTTGCAAACCAAATCTAAGAACCCATCAAAACAACCATCCATCATAATCTAGTAGACTTCATCCCAGGGATACAGGGATGGTTCAATGTATGGAAATCTATCAATGAAAACTCAAAGAAAAAAAAACACATGATCACCCCATTAGATACTGAGAAAGCATTTGACAAAATTCAAAACCCCTTCACGTAAATTGTCTTGGAAAGATCAGGAATTCAAGGATCATACCTAAATATAGTAAAAAGCAATACATAGCAACCCAATAGTCAACATCAAACTAAATTGAGAGAAATTTGAAGCAATCCCACTAAAATCAGGGACTAGACAAGGTTGCCCACTCTCTCCTTTATTTATTCAATATAGTATTTGAAGTCCTAGCCAGAGCAATCATACAACAAAAGGAGGTCAAAGGGATACAAATTGGAAAGGAAGAAGTCAAAATATCACTATCTGCAGATGATATTACAGTATATTAAGGGACCCCAAAAGTTATACCAGAGAACTACTAAGCCTGATAAACATCTTCAGCAAAGTGGCTGGATATAAAATTAATTCAAACAAATCAGTTGCCTTCTCCTACTCAAAGGATAAACAGGCTGAGAAAGAAATTAGTGAAATGTCATCCTTCACAATAGTCATAAATAATACAAAATCCCTTGTTGTGACTCTAATCAAGCAAGTGAAATATCTGTATGACAAGAACTTCAAGTCTCTTCAAAGAAAGACATTGAAAAAGATCTCAGAAAATGGAAAGACCTCCCATGCTCATGAATTGGCAGGATTAATATAGTAAAAATGGCCATCTTGCCAAAAGCAATCTACAGATTCAATGCAATCCCCATCCAAATTCCAACTCAAGTCTTCATAGAGATAAAAAGAGAAATTTGCAAATTCATTTGGAAAAACAAAAAACCCAGGATAGTGAAAAATATCCTCAACAATTAAAGAACTTTTGGGGGAATCACCATCCCTGACCTCAAGCTGAATTACAGAGCAATAGTGATAAAACTGTATGGTATTGGTAAAGAGACAGACAGGTAGATCAGTGGAATAGAATTGAAGACCCAGAAATGAACCTACTCACCTATGATCACTTGATCACAGAGGAGCTAAAACCATCCAATGGAAAAAAAGATAGCATTTTCAACAAATGGTGCTGGTTCAACTGGAGATCAGCATGTAGAAGAATGCAAATCGATCCATTCTTATTGCCCTGTACAAAGTTCAAGTCCAAGTGGATCAAGGACCTCCACATCAAACCAGGTACACTATTTACATATCTTTAATTTTCATCTCTTGACATATTAGCCCAGCTACCACTTTGAGCACAATATTGAAAGGGAGTGATGATAGAGGATAGGTGTGTCTCATTCCTGAGTTCAGTAGGATTACTTTAAACTTTTCTCCATTTATGTTGATTGTGGCTGAATGTTTCTTGAATATAGTTTTTAATATATTGAGGTATGTTCCTATAACCCTTCGTTCTCTTAAAAATATATCAGGAAGGCATGCTGTATTTTGTCAAAAGGTTTTTTGCTTCTACTGAAATTATCAAAATTTTGTATGATTCCTTATAGCTTTGGGGGTGAGCATTTCCACTCCACATGGAAAACACACACACACACACACACACACACACACACACACACACACACACACACACGGTATATTATATTATGTGTAGTTGTAGGTAAGTAGATAAAGTATGATTTTTATGTCTTTTTCAGCCATCATTAGAGCCACTTGATAACAACACATTAGAAAGAAGACAACCCCGAAAGGATGCAAGCTGACCTTTCATTTGCATCTGCTGGGACATGGGGCTATTTTATAACCCTAAATAAATCAATTTTGTACTTGAGATATATTTAATCCTTACTAAAATGTATATAAGGAGCTGACTCTTGAGTATTGAAAACTGAATAGAATATCTATGTCTCTTGTAAATTATTTTCCTTTTTATTTTTTTATAAATCCATAGATTCAAGGTCACTCTACAAAACTTTTCCATTTGGCTGGGTCCTCTCAAAAGCATGGGGGCAGGGACAGAGGAGGAACATCTGTGATATAAAGCAGACCTTCTGGTTTAAAAGATTTAGGGCTGAACATGATGATTTGAATTCTAGAGAAGCCCAATAAATATCACCCCTCCTCTGTTCCCAAGTTCAAAGCCAACTGCAAGCTAAACAAGCAGCTGAAGAATGATAATATTAGCTTTATTACTGATAAACCTGATCTAGGCAAACACCACTGACATCTGCAATTTAGTAACTTAGCTAACAGTGGAAAACAGTCCACAGGAATGATGAAGTCCAGGTTTTGGTTGGCACTGAGGAAGCCGTTGCAGTGCAAGACTAAGAGCACCATTCAGTTCTGCTGACTTGCAGTTGCTCTGTACATGATTGCTTTCCTACCCTTTTCAGGGTTGGGTCTGAAACTATAGAATATATAGCACAGCTCCATTTGCAGAAGGATCTCTACTGCATATAATCCTTGAGTCACAGCACTCTGGAAAAAGAACTGTATCCACCCAGCATTGCTCTTTCAGGAACCTACATTTTATCTACACTATGACTTTATGACAATCTCTTTTCTCTGTCTCAGTTTCTCTCTCTCTCTCTCCCTCTCTCTCTCTCTGTCTCTCTCTGTCTCTCTCTGTCTTTCTCTGTCCCTCTGTCTCTCTGTCTCTCTGTCTGTCTGTCTGTCTGTCTCTCTCTCTCTCTCTCTCTCTCTCTCTCTCTCTGTGTGTGTGTGTGTGTGTCTTTATCTCTCTAATCTACTTTCAGCATTTCATAGAATAAGAGTTTATTTGTGTAATATAAACTACTATCCACTCTTGAGTTTTATTTCTCTTCCTCCTTAAATAGATTGAAGCTTTCTCACAAGAAGAGAGCTAAGGGAGCTAATCATCTAATCATTTTGATATACCATGATATCACACATGCATACATAACACCTTTCTCAATGAACATGTGAGTTGAATAGTATCACAGATACATCAATCTTGGAGGAAATAAGAATTAAAATGTAGCATTTTCTCAAAACAATACTATATAGACTGTGGGTTCTCAGTCAGCTGGTACTTGTCTGTTCATTATACTCAACCAAAGGTCTGGGACATTCAGAAATTATGCAACTCTACTGCCATAATGATTTGTTAACTTTAAAATGTCAATATTATTCATCTTCCAATGCTCAAGAGAATTTAAATTTCTATAACATACATAAAGCAATGAATGCAAAAGATATATCTAGCAAGTAATTAAATTGTAAATGAAAGTAGGAAATAATTGAATGAAACATTTTTTGCTGGTATTTTTACCATAAAATGGGAGTCTTCAAGTTCCTGAAGTGTATGTGGTATGTATGCACCTGTGAAAGTTCACATGTGTGTGAGTGTGCAGGTGTGTGGAGTGCAGAAGTTGAATGTGGATCTCTTCCTTGATTGTTCTCCAACTTAAATACCAATCCAGGATATCTCAGAGCTTGCTGATTTGGCTAGTTTAGCTAGTCAGCTTACTCAAGGGATCCCCTGTATCTGTGTTCCAAGACAGGTATTGCAGGCAAGCCAGCATAACATCCTTGCTTTAGTATGTGGTACTAAACTCGGCGTTCACAAACTTTGGAAATATTTCACATACTTACTTAGCTGTCTCATCAGCCCCTGTACCAAACTCTCCAAGAGACATTTTTATTGCTGTTTTTATTTATCCACTGAGTATAATAAATATTCATATTATTATTGTTGTTGTTTTCATATTATGAATAAAAATGACCACAGACACAAATGCTTCCCTCCAGTAATATTCTACATCAAGAATACAAACTCAGTAAAATGAAAACATACAAGGAGAGTCCAAGAAAGGCAACAATAAAACTCCATACTTTTTATTTTCTAAATTTATTTATTATTCATTTATTTATTTAAGAACAGTCTCCCATGAAGTTCAACATTGCTTTAAACTCCAGATAATTTTTTGTAGCCTCCTGAGCACTGACCCAATTAAAAATGTTAACATTTTGCAGTGAAGACAATAGGCTTTAAAAGATCATTAACAACATAAGAAATGGTCTGATAACATAATAGAACCCTGAATATTATAACCTGATAAGGATCAATCAAATGCTTAAACATATTATGAATATCAGCGCAAAGATACTCAAAAAATTCTGGCAAACCAAATGCAAGAGCACATCAAAACAATCATCCATCATGATCAAGTAGGCTTCATTCCAGGCATACAGGGATGGTTTAATATATGGAAAACCATCAACGTAATCCATTATATAAACAAACTGAAAGATAAAAACCACATGATCATTTCACTAGATGCTGAGAAAGCATTTGACAAAATTCAACACACCTTCATGATAAAAGTCCTGGAAAGAACAGGAATTCAAGGCCAATAGCTAAACATAGTAAAAGTCATATACAGTAAACCAGTAGATAATATTAAACTAAATGGAGAAAAACTTGAAGCAATCCCACTACAATCAGGGACTTGACAAGGCTGCCCACTCTCTCCCTACTTATTCAATATAGTTCTTGAAGTTCTAGCCAGAGGAATCAGACAACAAAAGGAGATCAAAAAGATACAGTTTAGAAAAGAAGAAGTCAAAATATCACTATTTGCAGATGATATGATAGTATATTTAAGTGATCCCAAAAGTTCCACCAGAGAACTACTAAAGCTGATAAGCACCTTCAGCAAAGTGGCTGCATATAAAATTAACTCAAATAAATCAGTAGCCTTCCTCTACACAAAAAAGAAACAAGCTGAGAAAGAAATTAGAGAAACGACACCCTTCATAATAGTCCCAGATAATATAAAATACCTCGGTGTGGCTTTAACCAAGCAAGTGAAAGATCTGTATGATAAGAAATTGAAGCCTCTGAAGAAAGAAATTGAAGAAGATCTCAGAAGATGGAAGGATCTCCCATGCTCATGGTTTGGCAGCATTAATATAGTAAAAATGGCCATTTTACCAAAAGCGATCTAAAGATTCAATACAATCCCCATCAAAATACCAAACCAATTCTTCAGAGAGTTAGATAGAACAATTTGCAAATTCGTCTAGAATAACAACAAACCCAGGATAGCTAAAACTATCCTCAACAATAAAAGGACTTCTAGGGGAATCACTATCCCTGAATTCAAGCAGTATTACAGAGCAATAGTGATAAAAACTGCATGGTATTGGTACAGAGACAGACAGATAGACCAATGGAATAGAATTGAAGACCCAGAAATGAACAGATACACCTATGGTCACTTGATTTTTGACAAAGGAGCCAAAACCATCCAATGGAAAAAAGATAGCATTTTCAGCAAATGGTGCTGGTTCAACTGGAGGTCAACATGTAGAGAATGCAGATCGATCCATGCTTATCTCCCTGTACAAAGCTTAAGTCCAAGTGGATCAAGGACCTCCACATCAAACCAGATGCACTCAAACTAATAGAAGAAAAACTAGGGCAGCATCTCAAACACATGGGCACTGGAAAAAATTTCCTGAACAAAACACCAATGGCTTATGCTCTAAGATCAAGAATCGACAAATGGGATCTCATAAAACTGCAAAGATTCTGTAAGGCAAAGGACACTGTTGTTAGGACAAAATGGCAACCAACACATTGGGAAAAGATCTTTACCAATCCTGCAATTGATAGACGGCTTATATCCAAAATATACAAAGAACTCAAGAAGTTAGACTGCAGGGAGACAAATAACCCTATTAAAAATGGGGATCAGAGCTAATACATTCATAGCTGAGGAATGCCGAATGGCTGAGAAACACTTGAAGAAATGTTCAACATCCTTAGTCATAAGGGAAATGCAAATCAAAACAACCCTGAGATTTTACCTCACACCAGTGAGAATGGCTAAGATCAAAAACTCAGGTGACAGCAAATGCTGGCGAGGATGTGGAGAAAGAGGAACACTCCTCCATTGTTGGTGGGATTGCAGACTGGTACAACCATTCTGGAAATCAGTCTGGAGGTTCCTCAGGAAATTGGACATTGAACTACCTGAGAACCCAGCTATACCACTCTTGTGCATAGACCCAAAAGATGTCCCAATATATAACAAAGACACGTGCTCCACTATGTTCATAGCAGCCTTATTTATAATAGCCAGAAGCTGGAAAGAACCCAGATGCCCTTCCACAGGGGAATGGATACAGAAAATGTAGTACATCTACACAACTCAGCTATCAAAAACAATGACTTTATGAAATTCATAGGCAAATGGATGGAACTGGAAAATATCATCCTGAGTGACGTAACCCAATCACAGAAAAACACACATGGTCTGCACTCACTGATTAGTGGATATTAGCCCAAATGCTCGAATTACCCCAGATCCACAGAACACATGAAACTCAAGAAGGATGACCAAAATGCGAATGCCTCACTCCTTCTTTAAAAGGGGAACAAGAATACCCTTGGGAGGAAATAGGTAGGCAAAGTTTAGAACAGAGGCAGAAGGAACACCCATTCAGAGCCTGCCCCACATGTGGTCCAAACATATACAGCCACCAAACTAGATAAGATGGATGAAGCAAAGAAGTGCAGGCTGACAGGAACCGGATGTAGATCTCTCCTGAGAGACACAGCCAGCATATGGCAAATACATAGGCAAATGCCAGCAGCAAACCACTGAACTGAGAACGGGACCCCCGTTGAAGGAATCAGAGAAAGGACTGAAAGAGCATGAAGGGTCTTGAGACCCCATTTGAACAACAATGCCAAGCAACCAGAGCTTCCAGGGACTAAGTGACTACCCAAAGACTATACATGGACTGACCCTGGGCTCCAACCTCATAGGTAGCAATGAATAGCCTAGTAAGAACACCAGTGGAAGGGGAAGTCCTTGGTCCTGCCAAGACTGAACCCCCAGTGAACTGGATTGTTGGGAGGAGGGCGGAAATGGGGGGAGGATGGTGAGGCAAACACCCATATAGAAGGGGAGGAGAAGGGGTTAGGTGGATGTTTGCCTGGAAACCAGGAAAAGTACTAACAATTGAAATGTAAATAAGAAACACCCAAGTTAATAAAGATAAAAAAAAAAACGCTACACATTGGACTGCTAATTATTATTATGAAGTGCTCATTTTCCCATGTCACTCAAATTGTGAGTTCCTTTAAGTGCTCTTTTCAAAAAGAAAATGTATGTTAGCTAGAAAGTGCCATTATAGCTCCAACTCCAAATCTGAAGCCCTGTCATTGAACAAGTGGGACAATGACAGCACACTAAGCATCAATGTTGTAAAATTCCAAACTATGCATGACATGGCTGTGGCCCTTCTGAACTGTATCCAGCCGTAATTAGCAGAGAAAGACCCATACAAGATTGAACTAACTTTCCGTTATGAAGGTTAGAAGAGCACTGGTAACCAAGGATTTCAGGCTGAAGGTTTCTGTGACAGTGGTGTACATTCCTTAAGGTGCCCATGTTCCTAGAAGTAGTCCTGGCCAAACTGTCAGTTCACTGAGTCACACTTTTGTGGGGTCATTTATTTTTGTTGGCTGTACCCCCTCTATGGTAAATAAAACATTGGTCATGTCTAGGAAAAATTGCAGGTAATAGCCTTCTCCTTCACAAAGAATCAGGAAGTCATGTTAAATGTTACATCTGTCTTCCTACTCAGGTACATAATGTATAATTCATAACTATTATCTTCACACTCGCAAAGGTCAAAGCCTTGTCATCTGTAGAGACTAATGATGCCACAAAGTGGCAAAGAGGGAAGAAATGCCTCCTTATTCACAAAACACAATACTACAGAGGTTCAGTAGTGTCTCATTCTAGTTGGGGGATAGAGGACCCACAGGGTTGCATGGAAGTTGGAGGGAGGGCAGGAGGAGGGCCCCTACCCAAGCTTTATTCCTAGTCTTCATGGAAGAGGGGAGGTGGCACATCAGAGATATCACCAGGGAAAGGTCATCAACAAATCGTATCATCAAAAATGGAACCAGACTTTAGAGAAGGCATACAACCTGGGGAAAAAAGGTGCCTTTTCACCTGTGGCAACCATAGACTTCCTCTAGGCAGTCTTTCTAAAGTGGATGAAATGAATTCATTAGAGGAATGCAGGACCCCTAGGCATTTCAGCAACTTGACAATTGCTTATTTATTTTAGGCCTTTTAATCCTGCAATATTGGTGTGGCTGAGTCATTAAGCTATATCCGTGTGTATATGGGTACACTTGAAAGTTGAATAAAACCATAAAAATTATATATAAATGCTATAAATGAGTTCGTTCAAAACAAACTCCTACAAATTTTCATAGCAGTCACACTTGCAAAAAAAAATTGAGATGATAGTGCTTAATATTTAATGTAAGTTTTCAATTTGAAAACTATAGTAGATTGTTTTAAAAGTTCCTTGCCTGGGTATAGGAAATAGACAATTCTTATTATGATACTCTCCTCCTGCATAGAGCCTTTTCAGCAGCACATATTCTCAGAATAGCATAATCATAAACATTTGCTGTTCCGCTGGTATTTTTCACCACCATACATTAAGACACTACTCCATAGATTCCTATTGAAATAGAAATACAAATTTGTATATGAACTATTGGGACACTGTTCTACAAAGCATTGGTACAATGTGGAAAATATGTAAAACATGTTGATCTACTCTGTTTCATAGAATCTCTAAGGAAGCATTCAAAAACTTGACTGCTTTAAAACCAAAATGAAATCCTTCTAGAGGTATATAATTGGATGGATTCCCAGGCCAGCCATGGAGAGTTATGATAATTTTTTAGGCACATCATAACCGTGGCACAATTCAGTTATTGAGAGGCTCATTGATAGAGACCTGGAGGCATTCCTGTATGTATATTGAAAAAAAATCTAAGTTTTTATTGTATGGGATTTTAAATTTTGACTGTTATCCTACAGGGAGAGGCTAAGAGCAGTTCTGTGTAGAGTCTTCTCTGTCATCGTCACTCATTGCCTTCATGCGATACTGTCAGCCTATTTTATCTGATCCTTTTGGTTCAGCTGCAGGAGCATTTGTGTCATTACATCATGTGTTTTTCCACGAACACCCTCCTAACAGAAAGTGCCTTTGTGTACTAGCAAAGGAAACCAGGATGATATTTACACAATAGCTTTCTTATCTCTCTTGCCTAATGTATTCAGAGAATTGGTGAAATCTGCCTGCTTATCTAAATGAAGAAGAGCATACGCAATTTAGAATTACAAGTGGTTTCCAGCCCTCTCCTACTCCCATCTGCTATGCTTGCTCTCTCGTTCTCCTAAGGCCAATGTGCCACTGTCCAGTTTTTCCTCTTTTCAATTTTTGTTTGAAAATTATAGATTACATTTAGATCTCAGGATAAATAAAAACCTTTGGCAGAATTCAAATTACCTTAAAGACTCTATTTAATTATTATTTTTTTTTTATTGTACTACCTTCCTGAATGGCCGAAGGCACCATAGTAAAAGGATACATTAAAAACTGTAATTGAGAAGAGAAATTGTTCAGTAGCTAAGAGGGCGACCTGAACTTCCAGAGGACCACAGGTGAGCTATTAGCACCTGCATCAGGTGGCATTCAACTGCCCAAATCTTCAGATCCTTGGGATCTAAACCCTCTTCTGGACTCAGCCAATATTTGAATACATATGCACAACACCAACACAAACATACATTTTACACATAATTAAAGGTAAAAATATTAAAACTATTGTGTGGGTAAAATATGTCAAAATCTTTATCAATCTAATAATAGTATACAAAAGCACTAGATACTATATAAAGTTCTGTAATATCCCACAATTACAAAAATGATGCATAAAATGCTATTGTGATATTTAATGGACAAAACTATTTTAACCATTGAGATAGAAGACAAATTACTTGGTAAAAAACTTCATTATAAAATTATTAAGTTTTGTAAGAAGGATTATGAAATAATAAAATACTATATAGAATATTTAGTATAAAGGTATTTGTTATTTAATTTTAAAAATATGTTTGCAAACACATAGCAACACATAGATTATTTGGACTTATCTGTGAGAATTTCAGGGAAACGAACATCTTCATTGATCAAAGATGATGGCATATTATCTAGCCATTGATCTCCAATGACATAAGACTGTACATAATGCCCTTGAAAAGTATATGTGTCTGGTTTTATGAGAAGAGAATCTTTATGTTTTCAAATATAGCTGACTAATCTCCAAGGCAAACAGTGATTTATTATATTTGATGGAAGATTTTCCCCAAATCAACATTTTGGGTCATTTTTAGTGAAAGTATAATTTATAAACAGTAATATATTTTACTGGAAAATTCTTTGTTGTCAACACAAAAATGCATGTTAAGCAAGCCTTGTTATCCAGTAATTTTAATTAGGTCAATGATTTTCAAATATTACTTTTTATGAGAATGGCCTTGAGGACATAGTAAAAATATACACTTTCACCTTCACTCCTTTTTAAAATTATTATTATTATTATTATTATTATTATTATTATTATATTACTTTTACTTTATTTTTATAATCCAGTTGTTACCCTCCCTCGTCTGCACTCTGACGGTTCCTCATCCCATTTCTCCTCCTCCCTGTCTCCAAGAGGATGTCCCAGAACCCCTAGCACAGGTATTCTCACTCCCTGGGCCTCAAGTCTCTCCACAGATAGGCATGTTTTCTCCCACGGAGGCCAGACCAGACAGTCCTCTCTTGTATATGTGTCATGGGCCTTGGTCCAGCCCTTGTATGCTGCCTGGTTGGTGGCTCAGTGTCTGAGAGTTCTCAGTGGTGTGGGTTAGTTGAGACTGCTGGTTTTCCTATGGGGTCAATCTTCTCCTCAGCTATGGCTCAGCAGTTAAGAGCACTGACTGCTCTTCCAGAGGTCCTAAGTTCAATTCCCAGCAACCACATGGTGGCTCACAACCATCTGTAATGGGATCTGATGCCCTCTTCTGGTATGTCTGAAGAGAGTGACAGTGTACTTGCAAATATATATGTATATGTATAATTTAAAGTGTAGGTCCATCTCTACTCTTGAAGTTTCTGATTTATCTAATTGAGAGAGGGCCCAGGATTTTGCTTTGTGTGATAAGTTCCTGAGAGCTGCTCAGTTTTCTCGTCTGGGGATCTTACTTAAATCAGTGGTCTGCAGTCATGCTTCATATCCCTTCCACAGGGCAAAACAATCTTCTAGGAAACCAAACTGAGGATCATGACATGTATTCCACCCCTCAGTAATGAGACACAGTGAGATCAAGAGAGCAAGAGCAAAAGAGCAAGAGAGAACAAGCAAGAGAGTGCTTTGGTAGACTGCACTTAGCAATGACCACCATGCTTCCCCTCTACCTCCATAGATGGACCTTGCATCTCATTTTGATTTTCATTCACACTCTGGCTTTTCCATATGAAATGCTTAGACCAATGTGATGTTGACATATGTAATGAACACAGAGACTTGAAAGACATTTATGTACCTAGGTTCCTAGCTCTTTTACCTCATCATGAGAAGATCTTCCCTGAGGGAATATCCTAGAGAATGAATCAGTCATGTTTTGCAAATCATCCCAATCCAGACCCGTGAACAGGTAATATACTTAGCCATAGCCAAACTCTCTTGATGAAAAAACCAGCCCAAAGTTATGTTAGCCTATTTTTTTAAATTAATTTTCAAATTAAAGGTTAATCATTGTGTTTCTTTCCTACCTATATGGGATTGTTGTTTTATGATGTTCTAACAACACTTGTCTGATGATACAGAACCCAAACATTTGAGCTCAAGATAACTTTAAACAAAAAGTCAAGCAGAGGCATTAAATATATTGAAACTTGCTGTTATAGAGAGAAAATCTTTGAGAAAATGTGTTTTTAAAGAATTAACATGATGTAGAAGACTTTAAGGTATATTTTAAATTTATTTTATTTAACATTGGTTGTGTCTGTTTTGAATTGTAATGAATATAATTTATCCCAGGTCTGTCAAACTTATGGAAAATGTAGGCACTAATGAAGTTCAGGGTCAAACTCTGGCCACAATTAAGATGTTACTAGAGTATCCTAAGACTTCAAGCATAAATATTGGTTATGTCTGAAAGATGGTTGGGGTATGTCGATGTGTACTTTGGGAAATATCAATCTGGAGTTAATTGGTTTAACTACTATAATTATTAGTATCTGGGTTAACAAATTCCTAAGACGAGAGAGAGAGAGAGAGAGAGAGAGAGAGAGAGAGAGAGAGAGAGAGAGAGAGAGGGGGGGGGAGAAACACAGAGAGACAGACAGACAGAGAGAGACAGATAAAGATAGACAAATAGACAGAGAGAAATGTAGTCCTTATAAGGTTCATTCAGAAAAAGGCATTTGAATAGAATTCTATTTGGTCAACAATTGATAATTAGGAATCATGAAGCTAAAAGGCTTCTGAAAGAAGTGAAGAGGAAGAAAGCGCACCTAGAAGGAGAAAATCTTTGCTAGCTACATATCTGACTAAAATTGCTATCCAAAATATATAAAAGACTCAGGAAAACCAAAGGTCAAATTAACAAATGACCTATTTAAAAATGGGCTACAGGTTCAAACAGAGGGATCCCTGAAGAAATGAAAACTGTCTCAAATCTATAAACAATCTCTATCAAATTGGTGTAAATTAGAGTAAGTTTGAGATCTCTTTCATCTCACCCTAGCCAGGATGCCTTAGATCAAGACAATGAAGAATAAATCTGGCAAGCATGACGGGGAAAGGGAACACTCATTCATTGCTGATGTGATTACAAACTGGGTGTGGCCACTCTGCAAATCAGTGTGAAGAGTTCTCAAAAGGCTAAAAATAGATCTACTCTATGATCCATCTATACCACTTCTTGGCATATGCCCAAGCAACTTGACATACTACTTCACAGACAGATGCAAAGTAGTGCCCATTGCCACTGATGGAAGAGAAATCATGCCTGGTACTAGAAACCTGACCAACTTTCTGGGCCTACTGAGAGGTCCTTGACTTTACGAAATCTAATTGTACTCCCTGGATCTGGGGTTAGCGTTCACGAGCCACGCAACGCAGGCACTGGGAACCGATTTCAATTGAAACCAACTTTGCAAAGGCCGTACATGCTCTTAAGATCTGAACTGCTTCTTTAGCCCCCAAACTAGAAAAAGGTTAATAACAAAGGCCAGATCCAGCTCAGTATTACCTGCTATTGAAGCATGAGGACTTACATTTGGATCCCCATGGGAAATAAAAGCTGGGTGTGGTGCCAGACAACTATAATCATGTCACCAGGGAGGAAGAAACAGGAAGAGCCAAAGGGATGGTTAGCGAAACAAGTCTAGCTGAATGAGAAAGCTACAAGTCTAGTAAGAGTCCTTGATTCAGAACAGAAGTTGGAGAGCCACTAAGGAAGATACCCGATATTAAACCCTGACTTCCCCACACATATGCATATATATATATATATATATATATATATATATATATATATATATATATTCCCCAAGAGGTTTCACTTTAATAAACTGGAATAATTATTACAGCTAAAGTTGAAATTACCCAACACTACAAATGCAATCACTGTGGAAACTCTATGTTGCATTTCATAAAGGTTGAAAAGCACGGAGTTTCATAATAAAACACACACAATGAGCAAAGGCAACAAGAACTACCAAGGCTGAGAAAGTAAAGCAAATACTGATAAATAGGATTGCATGGGATATAAGGTTTCTGAATAGCAAAGTATACTGTGTATTCATACTAGAAAAAACAATTTCAAATTCTACACTCCAATAGGAAATTGATACTTAACACTTATATGAATGTAAACAGCTCAATACCATGAATAATAACTAACTAGGTTAAAAAGTCCTAGGGTCCTACAAAGGCATTAATAAAGGAAACATTCAAATGTCCAACAGGTGTATGAATACATACATAAAATACTTCATGTGTTTGTGCATAACCACAGAGGATTAAGTTATATTAGTTAAAAGCAATGTAATGGGAAGGAGAAATGGGCGGAAACACTGTTGTACTTGGATAATTAAACTTATCTCAATTGAAACTGGAGAGACTGTTGGTAGGAATTCAGTGAGAACAAAGCTGAATTCGGTCTATAATATGATTTAAAGGGGAACTGATGAACAACTTCATCCAACAACAGTATTACATTCTTCTCTACATGATAGACCTCATAAGACATCTTAAAAACAGAAATTATGACATCCCTGCTCCCACACTACACGTGAATTAAAATGAGACTTAATAAGAGAAGCATGGGGCCTCAGTGGGTGAGGAAGCACTTCATTCTACTGTGACTTAAAGTCCCAGGGTAGGGAGGTATCCACGGGGGACTTCTCAAAGGGGAGGAAATAATGGGGGAAGTGATATGTAAAGGTGGGACTGGGCTGCAATCAGGAGGTAAAGTGAATGAAAAATAAATAAATAAATAAATAAATAAATAAATAGAAAAAGATAATCATATTTCAAAAAAATCTTGAAAGACATAGTTGTCAAATCTTATATGAGATTCAAGTTAAGGAAGACGTATCAGAGGGAAAGACTTCTTACCAAAAACTGTAGGTTGGAATGCATTCAGTACTTAAGCAGTGATTCTTAGTCTTGATTGTATATGCTAGAGAATAAGACACATCTGTAGTCAATCATCTAACTTTCTATTTAAGGATACCAGGAAAAGTCAGCTCAAATTAGATGACAAAAGAAAGAAACAACGGCATGAAAACAAGAATTTGGTGAATAACATTAGCAAAACTAAATGCTAACATCATAAATATCAACAAAGCCTCCACCTAGACAAGTTATGAAAGAAAAACAGAGAGGATATACACAAGACCGACAGTCTAAATTAAAAAAAAGAGCCAGAGACCCCATATGAACAACAATGCCAACCAACCAGAGCTTCCAGGGACTAAGTGACTACCCAAAGACTATAGATGGACTGACCCTGGGCTCCAACCTCATAGGTAGCAATGAATATCCTAGTAAGAGCACCAGTGGAAGGGGAAGCCCTTGGTCCTGCCAAGACTGAACCCCCAGTGAAAGTGATTGTTGGGGGGAGGGCGGTGATGGGGGGAGGATGGGGAGGGGAACACCAATATGAAAGGGGAGGGAGAGGGGTTAGGGGGATTTTGGCCTGGAAACTGGGAAAGGGAATAACATTTGAAATGTAAATAAGAAATACTCAAGTTAATAAAGGTGAAAAAAGCCAGAATCACTGTTGTTCACTAGGAAGGAAATAAAGGGGTGGTGGAGACAATTGTATGCCCATTGATTTAAGAATTAAGATCAAATGGGTCAGTTTCAACAAAGAAAGTCTATCCAAACTCATTCTTAAAGACACAAGGCACCTTGAAAACCATGTGAGTAAATATCTATTACTGAAAAGGTAAAGTATAAAATACACACACACACACAAACACACACACACACACACACTGGTTTTATTGGTTAATTCTGTTTTTTTTTTAAATAAGCACTTAAAGATGGAGTCACACCAACTATTTACATCTTGTTTTTAAAGGTAGACACAGAAATACTTCACTCTATGAGTTCTTCATTACTTTGATATGATAGCTTATCAAATTATGCCAAAAAACTAGGCAGGCAAGATTGAGTAATAGGTGGAGGCACGTGTTGCACAGACCTGATGAACTGTGTTCACCCATGCAAGCCACAATGGAAGCTAGGAATTCCCAAAAGTTGTTCTCAGGCCTCTACATGTGTGGTATGTCCATGCACTTACGCGTGTGCATACGTAAGTGTGTAACTGTATGTAGACACACACACACACACACACACAGAGAGAGAGAGAGAGAGAGAGAGAGAGAGAGAGAGAGAGAGAGAGAGAGAGATACATTTTATAAGTGAAATTTTAGTGAAAAGTTTAAGAAAAATCAAAAAAATAAAAATAAAACTGCAGCTGAAGGCCTAGGCTATGCCAATCTCCAAGTCAGTAAATCACTTGCTTCTCAGTTGTGAAGCCCAGAAATTGATTAATTAAAAAATCCATGTAAAAGAGCTGGGAATGGAGACATGTGCAAGTAATTCTAGAGTAGTGAGACTGAGACAAAAAAAAATCAAGGGGCCTCTCTGGCAGGCCAATTAGCCAAGTTTCTAAGCCCTGGGCTAAGAGAGAACTGGCCTCTAAGAAGGTGGATGCCATTCCTGAGGAACCACACTTGAAGTTGTCTTTTGGCTTCCACATGTATGTAAATCCAAACGCAAAACTCCTTAACAAATTACCATCAAGTAAAATTTAATAATATGTTTAAAATAGAATTTGACATAACCAAATGTGATTTATTCCAGGCATACGAGTCTAGTTAATGTTCAAAAATTAATTGACATAACCTATTATATCAAATGTTTGAGAAATAATAGCATATAATATAAATAATAGTAGTATCAGTACATACAAAAGAAACATTTGAAAACATCTAATATTAAAGAGGCAGCCTATTAAGGAAATAATAAACTTATTTCATTTAAATTAAAAGTTCTTTGTGAAAGGCGATGTCAAGAGACTATGACAATTCACACATTTGCAAATAGATGTTACTGATAAAAACACTTATTCAAAATATATGAGGAACCTCCTGAAGCACACAACAGGAAAACAGACTGATTACAAACCGAGTAAGGACTCAGCATTGATATAACTGCTCAACAAACAAAAGGACAAAAATTAGTAATCCAACTTGGCTTTATTCAAGTCATTATTAAAGCACTAAGGCAAATCTTAAAACAAGAAACAATAATTTCAAATCTTCATGCACAGCAAATGCTTTACACCCAAATTGTGTATCTACTGTGATTAAATAGTAAGACAAGGGATCAAAATGAATGCAGGTGAAAGATCAAAGATGTAAGAAAAGATAGCAAAACTTTAAATCATTATAAGCTTTTAATATAATCCAAAGTAGTAGACTGGGAAATTTTTAAATCATCAAAATAAGTGCTAAAGAAAGTATAGTATAAGTAAAATCTTTATGATTCTTCAAAAAGAACAATTCAAATTTCTTAAAATTATCTGACTCACCCATCCAACTTCCATGTTTATATCTAAGAAGACTGAAAATATATGTAAGCCAATGCATAACTCTACAAATATCTCTGTAGCCTAAACTTGGACAAGTTGATAGCCATATAAAAATGATATAAAGACAATTAGGAACATATATACAGTGAAATTTACATTAGCAATAAAAAGGAATCTTTTCCACCAAAACCTGGGTAGAATAAAATTTATTCTAAATTTAGTACCAGAAACAAAAGTATCAGAGGAAAAACAACATACTCTGAATGACTGCACTCATTTAAAGTAAAAATGAACTTATAACAAGATTAAAAAAAACAACTATATTATGTAAAGAAATAAGAAGAGGTAGGCAGAAAAAGCACACATTGATTATCCTGGGGGGTGATGAATAAGTTATATATTACAGTTTTGATAGTGCTGTTACAAGTGTACACAGCTTTCAAATTTGTTGAATTATATGTTTTGAAGACACAGTTTATCCACTCTTTTAGAATTAATGAAAGAAAGGTATTTATGAAATATTAAAGGTAGAGGCAATTCGCAGTGCTAGGAAGTTCAGTTAAATTTACAGGAAAATGTTAATTGGAAAGAAGACAATAGCTACCTGCTAATGAATAATGGCCATTGTCTCATTGCTTGTTCAGATAAGGGACTGCTATGTTGCTAGGGAGAAGCACCACATTTCTATCATGTATCATTGGTAAAGTGGGTAATATCAAAGCTCCTGTGTACTCTTAAAAATAAGTATTATATTGAAAATGACTTGTGAAATCAAATTATTTAATACATCATAAATAAGAAGTGTCAGAGATTAAGGAAGTCACATCAATGCTTTGCTTCAAAAATATAAGGTAGACTAGTATTTAAAACATGAAGGAACAATTTCCAAATGTATGTAAAAGACAATACACTATTTTAATGACTGAACAATTAAACCCAATTATACTGAAGATTGATGTTTTCCTTTTATTCAGCTTTAAGTCTAGTACTTTCCCATGTGCTAATAGTCATAACTTAAATTTTGTATTCATTAATTCCCTTTGTGTGTATGAGAAGTCTATGTGTGTTGTGTGTGTGGAGGTCAGATGACAGCTAGTAGGAGTTTTTTTTTTTTCCTTACCCTATGTGGGTCCTGAAGGTTGGTAACAAAACTGTTATGCACTAGGCTCTATTAACAGCCCTATAAAAGTCTTTCAAAGTATATTTTGTCAATATTTAATATCCAAAACTAAAGGAACATTGATGTATTGGCCTGGCTAACAACGTTTACATCTTGAATATAAATCTGGTTTTTATATATGCTTTTCCCTTTGACCAACTTTCCAAGTTGCTTGTTTACTGTTCCATGGGAGAAGCCCCATTCCCTGTAATATCTGTCCTTTTTGGCCAGTATTGAAGCAATTTCACCTTTCTCAGACAGAGGTATTTGACTATAGACATTGTGAGCTATACCACATTACCCACTTTCAGTTAACTGCTTGGGATTTGAAGCTGGGTTAGAGTTATTTCTGGTTTTTCGGTTATTCTCAAATCTTTTTATGTTCATAATACTAGAGAGGACACATTCAGGACTTTAAAGTACTACAGTGTCACAGTATCATAGGCTTTCCTTTGGGTGATTGATTGAGATGGGATTTAACACTGATTTTGTATTTCAAGTGTAATCAGTGGAACCCATTGATTACAATGACATCAATTGTATTGTCTAATCAAGAGACATAACTATCCTTGACCCTGTCTTGGAATATAATACCCATCATACCCAGTGCTAGGACTCCCACTAGCCTATAGCAACTCTAGCATTCCTGTTCACATCACCTTGGTCCCACTACTTTAGTATTAAAACTTTTGGAACCATACTAACAAATATGTTCTATGATATTTGATCCACCAAAGAGACATTTTCTTCTTTTCAGCAAAATACTAACCACTTCCAGCAGCTCCTTGCTCGCTTCTCTCTGCTGATCCTTGTCTCTTCCAACTTGTCTCACCTCCATGCTTCTGCTTGTTGATTTGTCCATGACTTGTGCATACGGAACATTATCAGTGTGTCCTCTGCTGATGTATCTTGAGACAGGTGTTATGGCTGGTTGACGTACTCGAGTCATGGAGTTCTCACAACAATACATATTAATGATTCTACAACCTCTGGAGGAATAAGTCTGAGCTGATAACACAATGATTGCATGGTATGAAGTGTTAGTATGTATGAGGCATAATCTGTTTGGCTTGGAAGCATGGAAAATAGCCGGCATTTCAGGATAATAAAACCATCTCTAAAGTCACTTTTAAAGATGAAGGAATTGATAATCATTTCCCTAACACACAGAATAAATTTCTCCAGATGTCATCATATTGCCTTGACACTTCCTCTTCTGCTTTATCTTTTGTCTTTATAAATTAGTGGGCCACATATCCACATGGCCTTACTTAAAGCACATGAAATGAAGGACCCCTCGCAACCTGCTAGGATGTACACTCAATTCTTCTTCATCCATAACCTGATGAGTATGATATCTTTTCAAATGACTTACATAATTCACTTTCATAGTTTTCTCCCCCAAATGAGTTTCCCTTGTACTTTAAATTCAGGCAACCCTCCCTTATTTGAGATCAGTGACATACATTTTGACAGCATTTGGAAAACTAGCCAGACTAACGTAGTTTATAATGCCCCTTAGCTTTGTTTTTCCTTAGTACAAATAATAAGGTCAATTTGTCTCCTAGTGAACCATGTCTAAGTAGTCTGGCTCTCTCCTTCTGTTTCTTCTCAGCAGGCCAAAGGCTTCAAGGTCAGGTCAAAATATGTCTTTCCAAATTGTGATGGTTCTTGAAATTCAGATTCCCCTTTGCTCCATTCCAGACTATTAAGTACTTAAAAAAAAATAATAATGTAGCCAGATGGACTTTTTTATATCCTGTACACAAGACTGGATTCAATTTGTCAAGATGATTCTAGGTTTAATCTCTCAGTGTGACAGAATCTTTCCAAGGAATCATTTTTTGTTGTTTTTGTTCTAATCACTATTTTGCATTTATAATGTTTAAGTAATAGTATTTTTTTAAATAATTGTTGGATACAAACATCCTTGTATCTATAACTGCTGCTCCTTCCTATACCACAAATAAGGACAGATTGTGTATACATAGCAACACACAATTAGTTAAAATGAGAAAAAGTGTCAATTAGAAGAGTCGAAATCACCAAGTGTGTCTCCCGATTTGATCGATAAACAGCAAATCAAGTGAAAGCTGGGCCTGCTTTGCTTCACTGTAGGAATGTAAGATGAATTAGAACTTTATTGGGGTGGAACATCAGCTATTTAAATGACTATCTTGAGTATCAAGGGTGAGAGGAGGGCAAGGGATCTGAAATGGAGGGCTTCCAGCTCTAATTTCTTTCTCCGTGGAATTTTCTCAGCACAGACTTGGATAAACCCCATGAACTATGTCTAAAAATGGTGTGAAGAAGACTGATATTCACTTCTTCCTTGGCCTAATGGAAATCCCAGGATACAGTTGAGAATGGGAAGGAAAAAAAAAAGAAACACCAGGCCTATTCATGCTGACTCTATCTGTGATGGTCTGAGTGCCCTTTTCTCACCCTCTAACACATCAACATTCATTACTTGGCTTAACTGCCATGTTGATTATGCAACCTTTAATGTGTTATTTTTCCAGAAAAAAAAATTCTAGATGATAGACTTTATTTTCAATTCAATGCTACATTGAAAGATGCTGCTTTTGAACAAAATACTTCAGTAACACAGAGTAGGTGGAAGGATCAACAGGCAGAAGTAACCGTGCCAAAGCCCTAGGCCCACTAGGAGATAAGCTTCCTGGATGACAGAGTCCCTTCGCTTGTGGATTGACACACATTCATTAAAAGTAAATTAGTGTTCCCATCTGGTCTCTGACTCATTTGATGGGAACAAGAAGTTCCCTTGGAAGTACAAATAGCCAGGGAGGGTGGAAGTTGAAAAGGCAGGGGAACATGGGATTGCTTTGTGTAATTTTCCTGGGCCTCGAAACCTCATATAAATTTTCACATATAAATGCAACTTTTCTGGGGAAAATTATCCAGTCCACCAATGCTTCCTGGTATTTATTTCCCCGTGTTGGCCCACAGATCAACTTCATTTTCAGTCTCTAACACCTGTCCCCCAATCAATCTTTAGAAATTAGCTTCAAGTATTAAATTATTGAAGGGGAAAAAGGTGTACATAAAGCAGTCTATATTTGTAAGATCTTTGGGGGATTTCATCTGAAAAGTTAATAAAAATGCAAATCCCTTTAGTAGGGGCACTTGAAGTAGCCTTAAACATCATCCTCTAAGCCTCGTATTTCTGCATAACAACCTGTGATCACAAAGGGAAGGAGGCCTGGCAGAAGAAAAAGAATAGTAGATAAAAAATTCTTAATTACCACGGCAGACAAAAATACTATCAATCAAATTCTACTTATTATCCTTTTGACAAGGAAAGATTATTTCAGATCTTATATGTCAAGCAATTTTTCCACTCATGCACTTCCCAAATTCTTAAATTACATTCTATTCCATCTCAATTTTCTTAGCCATTATAAACTGATAAGGAATGCAACGTCAGCTGACTTTATTTGAGTTATTTTCCATCTTTAGGCACTTAATCAAAATTTTAAAATTTGAAGGTATATTTAAATATAATGAATTAAAGTAACACAGAAACACAGTATGCATAAAGTATAGAAGAGCATATATAAAAGTGTGTCTGTTTTTCTTTGGACAGTCTTAAATCGGGACGTTAAAATAAGATTTCCATTCAGTACATACTTCAGTATTAAGTTATCTCAAGGGATGAAGGTCATGAATAATAAACTAATGATGTGTTCCAATTGTGACTTTTTTCTGTCACAGATGAAACGATAAAGGGACTATTCACTTCCTTTTGCTTTAAAATTTGATGTATTTTCTGATAATGCCTGCAGAACAGCAGCCTTTAAGATATGTGTGTAAATAAATTTGTTTATTATATCAAGAACAAAAAAAAACCCATAGTATATGCAAATTATCCTCTGCGTTCAATTTTAACTATATTTTCTAAATATAGCGGATCCGGTTTTGTTTTGTTTTGACTTCGTGCATAATTTTAAGAATATGTTTCGACTTAGTTTTAATTAGCCTTAAGTCTTAAGAGATGTGAGAAAGTTCAAAAAGTCCCAGTAAACTTTCACTAAGAGGACCCAAAACACAGCCAAGTTTTAATCTTTGAAGAGAATGCCTACACTTAATTTGGATCCACACTATCTTCATGATAAGGAGCCAATTTTTCCTCTAAAAGTCTGTAAGAGATGACACCATGGTTGCTTGTCTGTTTAAGCAGACCATAATCCACAAATCAACTACTGCCCCTCCTAAGTCTGGGTTTGAGAAATGCACTCACGGAAGAATGCGCTTACAGATGTTTGGCTGGCTGCTTCGGGTTTTCTAGGGATAATGCTTTAATCGAGTATCAGTAACCAAAAGTCTATTCCTCTACTCGAGAGTTCAAAACCGGATGTGGTTAGTACATTCAGAGACAATCTGTCGTTCTGGACACGGTGTGTGCACCCTAACTCTCAAGTGCCGCGTGAACTGTATCCGGTTTCAGTGCTCCAGGCAATCTGGACTCCTTCCCGGAAGACACAGTCCTGCCTCACAGTTCTGATGCTGGATCTTCCTGTTGTCTTAGATGTGTGTCTCAGTCTTATGCTCCATTTAGTAGTCTCCAGAACACCCCTGCCTCAGAGACGTCCTGCTGGATAGTTCTAATCAGAGTAGCCTTGAACTGGCTTTCTCTGGTCTTCCAATTCACTTCACTTTTCCCGTGAGGGCCGATGCTACCCAAAATCATATTACTTGTGTACTTTAAGAAGTCTTTTACTCCACAAGTATGTTAGCATCACAGGAGGTACTCTTAGTCTTCTCTGTTTGTGCTCCTATAACTAAGAACAGTAAAAACAAAACATAGGAAAACAAAGAACTGCCTGCCCAGTCAGCTCATAGGCAGAAAGAAACGGGGTTATTATACATTGTCCACATATCAAAGAAGCAGAAAGAAGAGCAGCAGTAGCATTCTTCCTTCACACAAGAAAACCAAAGAACCTTGAGATTGCAAACAGACACCTTCTACCAAAAAGGAAGAGCATGAAGGTCCAATCAGCCAGAATGAAAATGGCATGCAAAATT
Source organism: Rattus rattus (assembly GCF_011064425.1). Taxonomy (NCBI): domain Eukaryota; kingdom Metazoa; phylum Chordata; class Mammalia; order Rodentia; family Muridae; genus Rattus; species Rattus rattus. The sequence continues at coordinate 78,820,976 of NC_046161.1, read as the reverse complement.
GAGAGGAAACGCTATAGTCTCCAGGATGAGAGTCCAAACAGACCTCCAGAAAATCGGAGCCTTTGAGCCAAGTAAACAAAGCTAAACAAGTACAGCTCGGTTTAGAACAGAGTTCCACTGATGAGAAAGAGCTGAACATGGATTAGAAATTGAGCTAGAAGAATCACTAGAGACCCGCCACATGAAAGCAGAAACGGGAATCAATGAGGGAAAACTTCAGACACAGGTTCAGAGATGAAAAACACATGTTTCCAACTGTGCCGCTGAGGAGCTACACTGCCCTATCTGGTCTAAGAATGGAGTTGAGCAGTTCCCACATAAGAATGCTAGAACACTGTGGAGTTCTAACTTACATTCCATATAAGGTTCTTACCTCAGAAAGTAGGATGGGCAGCAGAAGGCGGTGGAAGATGAATAAGAACCAAGGACGCATATGTAAATAGATTTTACCATGGAAGCCTTACTTTTATATGCTGAGCTCAAACAGTCTAAAAATAAAATCGTTAAAAAGCTAACATTTGTAGTATAATAAAAGACTAGTTCTACACATATCGATTCTTTATTGGTTATTTTATTTATTTACATTTCAAATGTTTCTCGCCCTTCCCAATTTCCCCTCCACAAAACCCCTGTCCCCTCTCCTGCCTCCATGAGGGAGTTCCCCCATTTGTCCACCCACCCCTGCCTCAGTGCCCTAGCATTCCCTTACCCTGAGGCATCGAGCCTCCACAGGACCAAGGGCCTCCCCTCCCAGTGGTGGCCGCTAAGGCAATCCTCTGCTACATGTCCATCTGGAGCCATAGGTCCCCCCATGTGATTCTTTGGTTGGTAGTTTAGTGCCTGGGAGCTTTGGGGAGTTGAGCTTTGTTGTTCTTATGAGATTGCAAACCCTTTCAGGTCCTACAGTCCTTGCCCTAACTTCTCCATTTGGGTCATCTGATGAGGTCCATCGCTCATTCTGATGTTTGGCTGCGTACATCTGCATCTATATTGGTCCTGTTCTGGCAGAGCTTCTCAAGGGACAGCTTTCCCAAACTCCTGTCATCAAGGGTTTGGTATCTACAGATGAGATGGATCCCTCGGTGAGGCCGTCTCTGGATGGCCTTTCCTTCCTCTACTGTTACGCTCTTTAGGTGACAGAAAAAAGGGCTAAATGAATATGGTCTCTGTATATTCATAGGAATGTTTTCTTTTTGAAAGGATTAAAAAAATAAGAAATTATTTCGATGTAAAAAATTTAAATGAAAAAAAAAAAATAGGGAGCAAGATAACTGCACCAAAAATAGAAGTCAAAATAATATCATAATAGCGAGAGAAAAGAAACAAGAGACCTCCTATCAGTAGAAGGAACATAAAGTACATGTATATTCTATTAGTCAAGGAGGAAATGAAGGAGAGAATAATAATAATAATAATAATAATAATAATAATAATAATAACAAAAGAGAATGAAAAGAAAAAAGCTATCATTCACAAAGTTAAAAAATACAAAGATAAAAATTTAATGTTAGGCAAATACAAAAATTATGTTACTTAAAGTGACTTAGAATAGAAGAGATGATTTTGAAACACACCAACCATGTAAGAAGCTGGGGACAAATGAAATCTGCAGTCTTTTCTCTAGTAAAAACATCAACTTTATAATAAAAGCCTTCTTACAAAGAAAATATGAGAATGGGGGTGGGGGGCAAGGCACAGCTCAGATAGATGAGTACTTGCCTAGCATGCACAAAGCCCTGGTCCAATCCTTAGCACTGCACAATCCAGTCATGGTGGCCCACATCTACCATTTCAGTTCTTGCCAATTAGAGGGAAGAAGAGGAGGAGTTCAAGGTCATTCTTGGCTACATAGTGTGTTTAAGACACGGTCCAAACATGTCTCAAATATAAAAAAGAGAAAACTTGATAAATCCTCTCAAATATTTAAAGAATCATTATTGCCAATATTATAGAAAAATCTTCCAGAAGTTTGAAGAAAAGATAGAATCAAGTCTTAAATGATATCAGCATTATACTGAGGCCAAAACCACAGTAATATTATACATGAAAAAAACTCAACAGATAAATATCCTTCCTTCATGAAGAAAAACGTGGGTACCTTGGAGGAGCTAGAGTGCAGAGTGTGTCAGTCTATTAGCTGTGACCTCCTGTGTCATCACGTATCAGATATCCAGCATATTAGATATTTATAGTATGATTCATAACAGTAGCAAAATTACAGTTATAAAGTAAAAACAAAATAGTTATATGGCTAGGAGTTACCACAACATGGGGAGCTACACTGAAGGGTAACAGCATCAGGAAAGTTGGGACCCACTGAGCTAGAGAGGGGAAATAGAAGTGATATAACTATATTTTAATTAAAAATATATGTAAATAAATTATTCAAACCAAAGTCAATAAAAGTTTGGTTTATGTATTAAAAATACACTTTAAAATCAATCATGTAGGAACAGTATAAAATAGCTTTAAAATGTTATCACTTATGAATCAGAGAACTAAAAATGATGAATAAAACAATTAATAGGCAGAATTCAGTAGTACATTTAGGAAGGCAATCAATGGGATTCCAAGAATGCAAGATTGATTCAGCACTAGAAACCCACAAATAAGATAATAACCTGAGACACATCATGAATTGTAAAAATATATGCTAACTCAAGGCCCTGGTCAAAATTAAATACTCATTCCTAATAAACACTGGAAAATATGAATGATTGAATGACCTGATGGGGTAGGTAAAATAAAGCTGTCAGAGCTGAGATGAGTGGGTAGAGCTAATGTACCCCACAAAGGAGAGCAAGCTTATGAATGTACTTCAGTACATGATATTTTAACATAAAAGAAAAACACACATATTACACCAAGGAGTAAAATACCTTAAATATTGAAATGGAAATAATAATGTAAGTTTAAGAAACAATTTCTAATAAACAATCCCAATGTCTTAGTCCTGAACACTGAAAATGTTTAAAAACCGTGGCTAACAGCATTAGCATCCGAGTCACGTCGATTTGATGTTATTAACGCAATTCTCTATGAATGGCAAAGTGCCTCAGAGAAACAAGTGTCTAGATTTAAAGGCACAAGCACATGAGGAAAACATGGGATATCATATCACACCAAGAGGTATTATTCTGAAAACTCAAAGTTCTCACTGAAGAAAACGGAGAAAATTACAACACAAAGAATAACTACAACATGCCTACCACACTGCACTTGACAATTGCCATGTCACAATGATAGCAAAATTTAAAGGAGTTATGAGAGAAAGAAGGAAGGGAAAAAGAAGGAAAGAAGGGAGGTATGTGAAGGGCGGAGGGAAGGGAGGGAGAAAGAGAGAGACAGAGACAGAGAGACAGAGAGACAGAGACAGACACATTCAGAAGGGGGCTTTTATTTTAATAATTAAATCAATCCCCAAGTTTGGGAAGCATAAGCAGGAAAAGCCCAGATTAGCAAAATCTAGTCAGTTAGGACTGTATATATTTTGATGCCTTAAAACAAGAAGAAAAATACAACAAATCAATTATTATTTGAAAAGTTTATAAAGAAAAGTGTGGGCATGAGTATTTGTTTCTTTGTCTTTCCTATATAAGCTCTCATAAAATCTAAGAGCTGACAGGGAACCCCACCCCTCTTTCTTACAAGTATCTCATAACAGGCCAACTGACCTCAAATTCAAAGCTGGCCTCTTGACTCTACCACATAAAACCGGAAATTCTGTACCACTATGATTGGCCAGCAAGTTTCTTTTTTAAGAAGTTTTTCAATTATTCAGGATAAAGAAAGTAATTGTATAATATCCATTTTGAAAATGTTAATGAATTAGCAAACTGGACAATGACCAATATCTATAAATGCCAAAGATAAGTCCAGGCATCATGTAGATACATAATCAGAAGATACACACTGAAATTCAATTCTATTAATTCTCATTTCTCAGCCTAGAGCTAATCAGAATACAAAAATAAGGCAGTAGTGTGCATGAGAACTATAATAATTGTCAATTCTATCACAGTTTAGTGTTAAGCACAGGAGAATTCTAAAGATCATAAACAGGACCCAGGAAATAGCCAATGCTTCTATGGTAGGCAGAACACTTAGTAGAGGAACATATGTACAAGAGGGACTCTATGTTTGTCAGTTTTTTCTCACTGCCAGAAACATCTGGGAAATCAGCTTAAAAATGAAGATTTATTTGGCTCTTGCCTACAGAGACTTCAACACATGGTTCTCTAGCTTGAGGATTTAGGACCCATATAAGGCATTGCATCAGGGTAGATGGCTGTGGTTGAGGGGTATGGAGAAAGAGGAAGGGTCTGAGGACAAGAGCCTACCTCCAAAGTACATAATTAATGACCTATGTCCTCCACAAAGCCCTAACTCCCAATGAGACTGATTAATTCACTCATGAGTTTAGTGCCTTCATGATCAAATTGCCCCTAAATAGTAACGGTAGCTAAGGACCAGACCTTCAACATATATGTCTATTTAGGGGAACCTTTATATCCAAACCATAACATCGCCCAGCCAAGGAACACCTGCTCTGATGCAGGACTTGTTGACAAGCCTTCCTCTGTGATGTGGGGAAAGTTGTCCAAGAGAAAACTCCACAGCAGTGGAGCATACTGGGAAATCACATACTTGGGGAGCTGAAGAAATTACCCAAGGAAAGATTATACCTCTGGAACATACTACTAAACTACCCAAGGGTGTCATGGAATCTGTCTGTGGGTTTCTCCATCCACTGCTGGTTGTGTGTCTTATACTAGAGAGCCACCAGGATGAGGAAACAGCCTATTCCTTTTCATAATCCATACTCCACCCTCTATTGATGAGGTTTGACGTAACCTAAGCTCCAAGGTAGTGTGAAACACTTCTTCGGCTTATGTGTATACGTGCATGTATGTGTATAGACACGTACACAGGTGCTTGTACATATAACAAAATACATATTCTAAGAGACTAGAACAACAAAACCTTTTATATTTTTGAATTATATATAGAAATTGTATATTGAGTTATAATTTGTAATGATTCATATATATGTATATAGACAGATACATTTGTCTCTCTCTCTCGTGCGTGTGTGTGTGTGTGTGTGTGTGTATACGTATAATGTCTGGAACTCTCCTTAACATAAATTAACATAAATCAATAATAGAAAAAGGACATGAATGAAACTAAGAGTGAGTTTAGATTGTCAAAATTAATCATTATTAATGCTATATGTCAGAGGCGTAAGTGTTACATTAGAGTATCTCATTACTATCCTAAAAATGCATATAAATGTTAAAAACTAATCCTTTGCAATAGATGTGAAATGCGCTTTCTCTCTCTCTCTCTCTCTCTCTCTCTCTCTCTCTCTCTCTCTCTCTCTCTCCGCCACCCCTTTCTGTTTGAGTGGAAGATAAACATATACAGAATACAGAAAATGAGTATGCTGGGAAAATAAAATATTATGTGAAGTTATTCAATGAAATTCTATTTTAATTCTTCTTTAAGTACATCTAAAATTGATACAGAGGTTAGATAAATAGGAAACAGCACGGTTTATTAAGAACTGTGAAATATGATAAATGTTAAATGTTAAATACAAATTTTTGAGCTTTATTTTGTCTTTATTATCTTTACATATGTTTTAACTGAAATGTGCCTACATCTTTTTCTCTGCCTTTTCTCCCTCTGGTTGCTATCAGCTGTATTCCCTGAACATCTCCCCCATCCTGCCCTGACTCTCAAATTAATATCTTCTGTTTCTGTGTATGTTATTGTCATATACATAAGCCTCTCTTTAGAGAAAGTGGAGAGCACCACACAGTTCTACAATTAGATAAATTTCAGAGATCAACAGGTTGTGAGGCCAGGTTCTCACAAAAGGAAGAGTATCATCAAAAAATGGTCTTTAATTTACTTTTTTATCCAACCATGAACAGCAACAACAAAATGCTGGGTGAAATAGAGACCGAATATGACATTAGATAATTAAACATAGCCACAAATAGAATTCATATAATAGATTTTATTTTACAAAGCAAAAATAAATTATGAAAATATAGGCCATAACATACCCATATAGAGCTATATAGTCTACCAAAATATAGGGTTACAAACTCTAACAGATATAGACCTAGAGTCTACCCATATAGCATTATAGTCTATTCAATGTATAGATATACTCTACATATAAAAAGATATAGTCAGTCCATAGAAAGATATAGGCTATGCATATGGTGCTATAGCGATATATATATACATATATATATATACATATATATATATGATCTACCTATGTGGAGGCATAGGACATTAGTGTTACCTAAGTTAACAGACAAAGAAGCATTTTGTGGTTATTTCTCTAATGTTTTGAGTCAAATATTAATGAGCTGAAAGCAAGAATTTCTGTTATTATTGCTAGAATTTTTACACTTTCATTTATTAGGTGAGATTCGTATTAGCTTTCTCAAATTTGGGATTACCAACTACCTCATTCCATCGCATTTTCAACACATTCTTTCATAGAGTTCATAGACACTTAAGTCCAATTAATTTTGCCCATTAGTACCTTCATTATTGATAAGGAAAGGTTAATTCTTCAGAGGCCGATGTGCCATATTGAATGACCACTGTGACATCCATCCTACCACCTGGTACTCAGTAGTCACCTGCACAACAATCATGAGAATGGAAAGCATATACAATAAATCATTTAAAAGAATATGGTGCTGTTGGAAACAGAGGGAGTCAGTAAAGGAAAAAAAGGCAGAGATTTTAAAATCTCTTAGGCCTTGTTAAGTCACTTGACATCTAGGGAAAGAGTGGAGAGCACGTGAGCTTCACTGAATACACTCACAGTCCCACTCCGTGTTTGTTGATTGGGAAGTCCATCACCTTAGAAACCTTAAACATAGAGCATAGAGTGTGTTGAATGAAGTCAGGTGGACACACATCTGAAAGTAACCCAAGAACTGGGGCTCTTTCAGAAAACGCTGACTTCCCCAAAGGAAGTGTGAGCACCGTGACACGTAGTAATATTGTTTTCATTATCCACCCTGGCTAGAAAAGTTTAATTAATTCCTTCTTCACCTTTGAACAAGAACGCTATTTATTATTACAAGGAATAAAGGATTTGATGCTTTCAAATCAAGTTCTAAGGATATTTGATGTCCTTTACTTCTAACACTAAACATTCCTCTAGTGTGGTCCTCCCTTCTCCCCGTGGTTGTTGGCTACCAACTCAGGAGGTGAGCAAAGTTAGGCTGAAGGTTAAGTTACTGAGATGCTTCATTAGCAAGAGAAGGCATTCCAGGAATTCTGGTATTTGCTCAACCCGGTCTCTTATAGGGGATCAGGGGTGGTGTTAGTGGAAGCAAAACCTGAACCTGTAATTTAATGAAGGATACTACAGGACATTCCACAGACAGAGGTTATGGGGTTTCAGGCTCCCAGACAAGGTCAGAGAAAGAGAAGTCCTGCTGACCAAGGGAGTCTGCCATTTTGCACCACTTTCCAGCCATGTCCAACTTTTACCATAGCATCTCAACACTATAGTTCTGGTGGAACTGACAGAATAAATACTGCACCTGATCATCAAGAAGCTGAGATTTAATTATTATAAATTGAAAGGGAAAGCCGAAAGGACTTTTTAAAAAAGCAAAAACAGATGTAAATGTGTGAGGGACAAATCAAAATTTATTGAAAACCTATATGAAATTATTAGATAGAATAAAATGAATTAATAATAATAAAAGTAAAAATAAGTGAAATAAAATGACACCAAAACACTGACTTGGCAAAAACAAACTTAGAAAGATTGGGAAGGGAGAGGAGACCAGTGGGAGAGACGGTCGGGGGAGGGGTATACTCAGGTTGCCCTGACACTAGAATTAGACTTTTATTTAATTCAGATGTGACAACTTAGCTTACAAAAGGGTGACAGCTGAACTTGGCAGGCTTCCCATCCTGTGAGGTACAGATGGAAAAGAGAACTCAATGCAGTAATTAGATAAGGTACAAATCCCTAAGATTGTTTTTCAAGTAATACATAATTCAAACACCAATAAAATAACCTTTAATGTCATTTACTGAAACTCAAAGTGACTCATTTTTAAAGAATCCTCAAGAAAAATCAAACTAAGTTACAGTGTTGTGACTGTCCTTTTGATAAAACTGCCCAGGACTAACTAAAAAAAACAAAAAACAAAAAAAAAAAAAAAAAACAGGAGAAGCAGACAGGAGCATTCAGAACTCTTCTAAAAACCACCAAGGTCCCTATCATTCTAATTATCACTTGAACTAGAGCATTATTCATCCCCCAAAATAACTCAGGAACTGAGAGGGCTTTCTCCTAAATCCACCACACACCATTAGTCCCCTTCTAGGAGATTCCACCCACATGTGTGAAACTGATTCTCCTCCTGGAGCCCAGGGTCTGGATGCTCTGAAAGCCTACTTGTTTCTCCAGTCCTGCTTTACAACACAGTCAAGTTCAGCATTCAAGAGCAGACACTATGGGAAGCTGTGAACCAGCCAGGGCAGAAACAGACACCAGGGTGCAGTCCAGTCTCACAAAGACCACCTTTACGGCTTGCAATCTTTGCCCATCGGGTTCCGGGGCTCTGACCTGTGCCGTAGTTTTAGCTTCCAAAGAACACCAAACCTCTCTAAATGATCTACTGAACACTGAGTGTTGAAGAACAAATTAAAAAAAAAAGGTGTCATTTAGTAAAAAAAAAAAAAAAAAAAACAAAAAAAAAAAAAAAAAAAAAAAAAACAAAAACAAAACAACAACAAACAAACAAACTCTAAAATGAACTGAGAATAGGACCCCATTGAAGGAATCAGAGAAAAGAACTGGAAGAGCTTGAAGGGGCTGGCCTATGCAACAATCCAAGTCTCCAGGGACCAAGCCACTACCTAAAGGAGGCAACCTCATAGTGTAGCAATGAATATCCTAGTAAAGCACCAGTGGAAGGGGGTGCCCTAATCCTGCTAAGACTGAACCCCAGTGAACTAGACTGTTGGGGGAGGCGGCAATGGGGGAGGTGGAGGGGTGCACATAAGGAAGGGAGGGAGGGGATGTTGTCATAAACAGGAAAGGAATAACACTCGAAATGTATATAAGAAATACAATAAAAAATAAAATAAATAAAAAAAAAATAAAAAAGGACAGTGCCAGGTCATAGCATGTCATAATGTTTTCTGTATGTTCTGGACAGTGAGTTTTAATCCCCTTTCCTTGGGCTGGTAGTTGTGGAGAAGGAAAGAGGGAGGAGGGCTATTTCCATTTGGAATAGCTTTTTAAAGACTGTAATAAAATTTCAATTAAAGGTGAACAAACATTGACTTCAGTATCTTCAGTGTCCAGACCTTTTCCAAAGGAGCTAGCATTCAACCTCAATCAACAATGTGGGCGGTCATAGCTGTTAAAACTATTTTCTACTAAAATGTGATTCAGCAACTGAGCTGTAGAGCCAAGTGGATGAACAGTCCAACAGTGATGTGCACATTTTAAGGACGGAATACATTTAACTTTATACATGATCTATATAGTGCATGCCGACTGAAAGAGTGACTTTATGTGGCTTCAAATTTTCACTAGGATTCCAAGCAAACACAAATATTTATAGTACCATGAGAGAGAGAGCTACAAGAGTTAGTGTTCTAGAAACACGAAGGTATCACGAATTAACATCCCCACTCCTAATTATTGGTGAAAGCTCTCAATTAGAAAACCAGAAAAAGAAAAGGCATAAAGGAGATACATCTTTCGGCAGAAAAGTTCCAAATATCTACAGCGACCGTCACATTTCTAAATTCTGTAGAGAGCTCCACTAACATCAAGGAAGCCTTTTCCCCATTACTTCACTGCCATGAGTGGTGCAGGCACAAATGGACATGAGGAGAAGGTAATTGCTTCTATCCCCAGGTACCAGGTCATAGGAAAAACTTCCTCAGCTCCTTTCCTTTTGAGAGATATTTTTAAAATTGACTTTCTTAGAAAACATATGAGAAAAGGATACTCTGTGGTTAGTAGCTGTTCCCTTCCGATGGGCAGCAGCTCTTGGCTCCAGGCATTGGGTTTACCGATCACAGCACAGTGGACATTGTCTGGAATCTTGTGAGTATGATGCGTGCAGGAGTCAAAGTCTCAGAGAATTTGCCTCTTATCAGTGTGAAGTACAGAGATGGCGCTACAGTAGAAAGGGAGGAAGATGGGAATATTTATTTTGCCTAACTACATCCCCTCTTCTGTTCCCACACTTTCCTCAACATTTTGATTGTATTGCCTTAAGTGTTTTTACTGACTCTATTTACTAAATGTCCATTATATGCCATACATTATAATTGAGAATGTTAATAAAGGCTGAAAGAGAGTATTTTATGATATATTGAAGATGAGCCTTTGTTTAGTATAAATCCATGACAATTTTTTTTCTGCCATGGTTTGGACACCACTCTTCCTAATATCTTTTTAAAACTATTTTTTGAGATTGTAATTATGTAATTTCTCCTTTGTTTTTCCTCCCTCCAAACTTACACATGAGTATGCATACCTCAACTCTTCATTATTTGTTTGCTCTTACACACACACACACACACACACACACATGCATATATATTTATGAACATACACACACATATATATATACATATATTCACAGTACACACACATATATACATATATATATATACATGTATGCACACACACACACACACACACATATATATATATATATACATATATATCCCAAATAAATCAATACAGCCTGCTCAATCTGTATGTGTTTCTTGTATGTGCATTTTTCAGAGCTGGTATTAGATCATCAATTGCTGTGCTCTTCCCTGGAGAAGACTATTTTTGATGCTTTCAGCATTACTTGGTGACTTTAGGTCTCTGTGTATGGTTGACACCTCCTGGTCTGTTCCCTGGCCACTTCATCAGGTCTCTTGTTGGTCTTACTCGTTCATGTTTAGGTGGACATTCTGGTAATATGTTTTGGATGGAGCTTGTGACACAACTCACAGATATAATAGATATCTTCCAGGATATTCCTGGGTCTCTGTCTATTGTAATCTGTCTCTCCCTGTCTTCTTTAGTATTCCCTCAGCCTTAAGTATGGGAGTGGTTTTGTAGATATAGTCATTGACATTGCATTTTAATTGGTTGTAGTTTTCTCTAAAGATCTCTGTTACAAAGATGCTTCATTGATGAAGTATGAGGACTCCACTTGTCTGTGGGCATGAGGATATATATCCAGAGTTTAGCTAGAGTTTATCATTGTTTAGTAAGTCAGTGCTTGTAGGTTCACCTGTAATAAGCATCACTTCACTAAGCCATGGGAAGTCGGGTAGGTTTCTAGTACCTGGCATAACTTTCCTCTTGTTGGCTGGGTCCGAAATTCAACTAGGACCCGTTGGTTACTGTCAAGGTATGGACGCCACTACTGTACCTTAGGGTTAACATGTCATGTACTCTTTGTTGTGGTTTGTAGGTATTGTAGCTCAATAACACTGTTGGCTGCTTTCCTCATTTAGAAGCTTGCATGGTTCCAATATCTTTACAAAAATGTGATCCTTTCCCACTTTCAGATGAGAGAATCAATGACAGAAATCTGACTAGACCAAATTCATTCAACTTCTTTAGGAACCAGCTGGGTTTAGAGAAGAAGGAAGATATTTGTATTAATTTTAGCAATTAACTTCTAAAAACGAATTTGATTTGCTTCATGATTCTGGAAGATTCTGCGCTAAATTTAGTGGTATTTAGTGAGACAACAGCATGTGTCATCTAGAACATATTATATGCAGGAGGAACAGGAAGCTGAGCATCTACAGTCCTTTAGAGGGTATGTCTCCCATAAGCTAAGAATCTTATAGAAGGCTCCATATCCTGAGATTGTACTACCTGCAGAGAGAGTGTCACTCTGAAACCATGGCTATAAAGTTGTATATGTGTAACTCCATCACCGAACCATACTAGCCTTCATAGCTAATAAGTATGTAGGAAAGACATGTAGGTGTTTATGAGAAAGTCTATCTGTGTTAAATGGCAGCTTATTTGAAAAGGTTATTTGTAGACTGAAGTATATAGTTAGCTGTTCTGGAACTTAGCAGTTTATTCAACTACCAAAAAGAAATATGACCATTTGATAAAGGTACTTTTTCTGAGTTATCAGCCAAATGGTATTCATTTACACCATCCCTCAACAAATTGTAGCACTGACACAAACACAATAATCAGTTTAAATTTTCCTTGTCAACCTAAAATAAAAAAATGAGATAGCTGACACCTTGGTATATGGAATTTTTCTTTGTCTAAATGCAAGACTTTTCTTTACTAACATGAAGAATGTTTGATAATTCATAGAGAATCTTAAAATGTGAATGGCTTCTGTCTGAAAAGGTTTCTTTATGAATCGAATTTCTTGTTACATATTTTATGAGTAAATTCTGCCTCCCAGATTTCTAGTGCCTATTTCTGTTCAGCCTTAATCCTCTGACTCTTGCAAAGAAAATTTGAGATTGTAAATACACAGAACTTTGGGCTTTCTTCACCTGTCTGTAAAAACCATATGACTAAAATAATTTGGTCATTTAAGAAAGGCATTCAGTAATAGACTCTATTTTATGTATAAACTTGAGTATTGTTCTTAATCTTAATGCTTTGTTACTCTGTCAAAAAACATTATATTCTGTGCTTTTCTGCATTTCACTTTTATATGTGCCATGATAATTTTCTGTAAATTGTATATTAGTCATTCTTTGCATTATCAAATACCCATGAAAAGTCTATTGTGTGTTAGTACTTCCATGAATTGGAAACACTGAAAATGAATTTATATTATATGTATATATATAATGCAAAAATATTAATTTATACAAAATAAAGTGTTTTAACCAACTAAAAATAGAAGGACAGAAGTTCAAATCTTGTGAAGTTTGCGTTAATTTGCTCAGTTTTGTTTTCACTTTATTGCCTTCAATATTTATATTTAATTTGCTCCAAATTTGGTATTTACTTCATTCCCTGTTAGAATGTTTACTAAATCATAAAAATGAAATAACCTTCCAGTGTATTGTTCAAATATTTTAGAGATTTTAGTGATAAATCCCTAATGATTTGGCTTTTTTATATGTCTATTACATTTATTCATTTGGTGTGTAGGAGGAATGTACTTGAAGAGGTCAGAAGAGACACTGTAGAATTTGGCTCTTTCCTTCCAGCATGGAATTCTGGGGACAGAAGGAGGATGGTCAGGTTTGCTAACAAATGCCCCTACCTTCTGACTCATCTATAAGAATGTGGCTTCTTATTCATATAGACTCTATTGAGCAACACTTTTTCTCTCTTCCTAAGGCTAGCACAAGCGTTATTTTCCCTAAAACAATTAGTAATCTAGAAAACAGAAGTGACTGAAAAATCAAAGGAGTTCTGTACAGAGGTTTTCAAGTTTACAAAAAATACCACGGAAAGAATCTGTTATTTCCAGGGATAATTCTTAAAACCTGCCTCATCTCCTCTCTCTCTCTCTCTCTCTCTCTCTCTCTCTCTCTCTCTCTCTCTCTCTCTCTCTCTCTCTTTCTCTCAGAACCCTATACCATAGTGCCAGCAAGGGGAAGACAAACTGAAAAAAAAAAAGAATGTGACTACTTATATGGGTCCTTATTTCTATATCTTGGATCAACAAGTCTGTATTTGTGTCAGTATGATATTTATTTATTTCTATACCTCTGTATTATAATTTGAAATATTGGATAGTATACTTCCAAGCAGCTTTTAGTTCTTTAGGATATTTTAAAATCTGGGGTCTTTTGTACTTTTTCATGAAACATAAGATAACTTATTTGGGTTTCTGTGAAAGAAATGTTTTATAAATGAACTACAATTTTGTGGGCGGGATACATTTAGAAAGTGACCTGGGATGTGAGAGGTTCCCAGGACTCAATTAGCCCAAATGCCCAAGAGTGTGGAGAGAACCTGAAGAGGCCACCTCCAGTACATAGACAGAGCCCTCAGTCTAGGAATAGGGTCACCTAATCACCTTCAAAATTTTTCACCCAAAATTGTTCCTGTCTAAAATAAGTGCAAGGACAAAATTGGAGCAGAGTTTGAAGGAAAGGCTATCCAGTGACTGGCCCAACAGGGATCCATCCCATGGGTGGGCACCAAATTCTGACACTATTCCTGATGCAGTATTATGCTTGCAGATAGGAACCTAGCTTGGTTGTCATCTGAGGTGCTCTACTAGCAGCTGACTGAGAGAGGTGCAAATACTTACAGCCAACTATGGTACTATGTTCATGGACCCTCATGGAAGAGTTGGAGGAAGGATCGAAGCAGTGGCAGGATGGAAACCCCATAAGTAGAAAACAGTATCAACTAACCTGGAACCAGAGAACTTTCAGAGAGTAAGTCACCAACCAAGGAGCGTACAAGGGCTTGTCTAAGGCTCTAGGCACATCAGTAGCAGAGGGCTGCCCTGTCAGGCCTCAGTTGGAGAGGATGTTCCTAATCCTGTAAAGACATGATGCCTCAGGGAAGGGAAATGAAGTGGAAATACCCTCTCAGAGGTGACGGGGATGGGAGGAACTGGTGAAGAACACTGGGAAAGAGGACAGGGAGGAAGTTACCATTTGGGAAGTAAATAAATAAAATGATTAATTAAAAAAAGACATAGATTTTAAAAATAGATGGTGGTTGTATTGAATCTAGATATTGCTTTTCAGTATAATTCTCCTTTTGCAATATTAATCTTACCAATCTGTGTTTTGGGGTTTTTGGAAGTCTTTCCATCTTCTGGTTCTTTAATTTCTTTCTTCAGGATCTTAACGTTTATGTTGTATAAGTCTTTCACATATTTGATTAGATTTATTCCAATACTTTATGAGGCTGTTGAAAATAGGATGGTCTCCATGATTACTGTTTTCAGTGTTTGTTGTTTGTACATAGTGTACTGGCTGGTTTTGTGTATCAACTTAACACAAGGTGGAGTTATCACAGGGAAAGGATCCTCCCTTGAGGAAATGCCTCCATGAAATTCAGCTGTAAGGCATTTTCTTAATTAGTGATCAAGGTGAGAGGGCCCATTGTGAATGGTGCCATACCTGAGCTGATAGTCCTGGCTTCTATAAGAAAGCAAGGTGAAAAAAAAGCACACATGGTATTCACTCACTGATAAGTGGGTAATAGCCCAAAAGATTGGATTACCCAAGATACAATCTAAATACACATGTAGCTCAAGAGGAAGGATGACCAAATTGTGATTGCTTTAGTCCTTCTTATAAGGGGTAACAAAAATATTCATAGGAGGAGATACAGGGACAAAATTTGGAGCATAGACTGAAGGAGAGTCCATTCAGAGACTGCCCCACCTGGGGATCCAGCCCATATACATACAGCCACCAAACCCAGACAATATTGATGCTAAGAAGTGCATGCTGACAGAAGCCTGATATAGCTGTCTCCTGAGAGGCTCTGCTAGAGCATGACAAATACAGACGTGAATACTCACACCCAACCATTGAACTGAGAATGGGGTTCCCATTGGAGGAGTTAGAGAAAGGATTGAAGGAGCTGAAGGGGCTTGCAATGCCATAAGAACAATACCAACCAACCAGAGCTCCCAGGGACTAAACCGCCATCCAAAGAGTACACATGGACAGACTTATAGCTCCAGCAGCATATGTATCTGAGAATGACCTTGTTGGGCACAAATGGGAGGAGAAGCCCTTGGTCCTGTCAAGGCTTGACCCCCCCCCACCCAATGTAAGGTAATGTCAGAGAGGGGAGGTAGGATGGGGTGGGTGGAAGGGTCAGAGAACACTATCATGGATGAAGGAGGGGCCTGGGATAGGGGGTTTATGGACAGGAACCTAGGAAAGGGGATAACATTTGAAATGTAAATTTAAAAAAAAACAATAAAAAAACTAACAACATATTAAAACGAGAGAATAAAAAAGCTGAGCAAGCCAGGAGAAGCAAACCAGTAAGGAACATCCTTCCATGGCCTCTACATCAGCTCCTGCCTTCAAGTTCCTACTCTGTATGAGCTCCTGCTTATCCTGACTTCCTTTGGTGATGAACAGCCATGTGAAAGTATAAGTTAAATAAGCCCTATCTTCCCCAACTTGCTTCTTAGTCATGATGTTTTGTGCAAGAATACAAACCCTGACTAAGACACATAAAAAGGCCATTGATATTTGCATAATAATTTTGTATCCTGCTACTATGATGAATGAGTTCATCAGCTGTAGATATTTCCAATGGAATCTTTAGGATCTCTTATGTATACATACATTATAAGAACTGAGGATTCTTTGACTTAATCTTTTTCCATTTGAGTCCCCTTCTCCTCCACTGGTATTATTGTTCTCATCAAGACTTTAAGTGCTATAATGAACAGGGTGTAGAGAGGGTGAATATCCTTTCCTTGTTAATGATTTCAGGGGAAATACTTTGAGTTTTTCTTTGCAGCATGATGTTGGTCATGGGTTTATTTTTATATTGCTTTTGTTATGTTCAAATATGTCCCTGTATCTCTAGATTACCTAAGGCTTTTATCCTCAAGGAATGTCACATTTTGTCAGTTGCTTTTTCTCTGCAAAAATATAAGCATGGGTTTCTGTAAATGAGTATATTTATGTGGAAAATCACCTTTATTGCTTTATACATCCCTGTATCTCTGGAATAAAGTCAACTTGATCACAATGGACTGTCAAGTCCTTCATAGCTGCAGCAAAAGGGATAGCATGATACATTCCTTGGCCCTGGAGCAGAGCCATCAGGGCATGGGCCTCCAGTAGTGCTGACCGTTGCTAGGCGTAAGGCTTGTTTGTATAAAAATGTACATATTTTCATGTTTGTCCTTCAGGAAATGGTCTTCCTGTTAAGGTTAATGACTCCATGTTAATTAGAAGAAGCATGAGTACAGAAGGTAATGGTATGTCTAATGTCCTTAGCAATAATGGTAAATGCTGAGATCTTCAGGACAGCCTTTAAGGCTGTGGGAAAGAACTCTAAAAACATTAGTTCTAAAATATATAAACAGAATTTCTCAACTATGGAAAATATAAGGGTGCAATGTGAATTGTATGGACCTAAAAGAACAAAGGCAGCTACACTATGAGACAGCTTGTCAGAAAGATATTAAGAAAGGAGATAATGAGATTTAGAGAGTGGTGATATCAGTCCTGCCCAGCTAGCTTATTGTGTGTGCAAGGAGATCTCTGAATTCATTTGCTATTTTAAAAAATGTACTTGCTGTCTTTTCTAAAGAATCAAGGGGCTAAGGTCACAAAGTGCTGGTTGTGGGATAGTCAAAAGACAATCTGAGGTAGACAATTAAATTGATGTACAAATAAAAGACTTGGCTGTGATCTGCAAGAGTTGAGCTATCTGGAGACCTCTGGGGAACTTTCTCCAGCAGAACACAGAGCTGTCAGCTTGTACCCACAATTGACTTCAAGTAGTTTCTTTCACTGTTCCCAAACAGTTCCCTTCTTAGACCTGCTCTCTAAACTGAGTCATGTCCTTGGCAATGGATAATCCTTTTTGATGTGTTCCTGAATTCAAAGTGTAAGTATTTTATTGCCAACTTTTGACCTTATGTTGATCAGAGAAATTAGCCTATACTTTTCCATAGAAAAATTTTAATCCAGCAGCATAACTGCTCTGGCGAGAGATCACATCCAAAGATATGACCTAGCAGAATATAGACATGGTCTGGATTATAGTATGATCTGGCTGGAATACAGACATACCCTAAGTATGTCTTTAAATCATTAACACTTTAAATCATTAACAATGACAGTGAGGTTAATTTATAGAAGGAATCAGCCATGTTTGAAAGTTACATCTAATTAAGGAGCTGACAATGTGATAAATCTGAGAAATATTTGACACAATGAGTCAGATATTGGATACACCCCAACTCACAGGAGAACTGCAGAAGAGAGGATACGTAAGAGCATGAAGAAAGAAAAAAGGGGGCAGCATGGCATGGTGTGTTGTGGTGGGTGGTGTGAGTATGGTAGTTTTACCAGGACGGTTTTATAGAGACAGGGTGCAGAGAGAACAAACTAGATGCAGGTGAAGATAGAATAAGCCAGAGAGTGAAAAAAAAGCCAGAAGATTAGAACATATTGCCAAAGCTAGTATGAGGTCAGATAAAGCAGTTCAGTTAGCAGTGGAAAGAAGCCAGATTGAATCAGCTTTCCTCCCTCCAGTATTTGCTAAGTACACTCTCTCCACACCCTCAAACTGTTAGCCTTTTTAGATTTTATTATTATTACATATGTAATAATATTACATATCAATATATTGTTATTACATATTAGATATATTACTCTACAACACATATACATATATGTGTTACATACATATGTGTGTATTTATGTGTATGTAAATACATACTGAGTCCATTTTTGTTGAAGAGCCAGAATACTAGCCATTCTGCCCTGAAACAATCTCTTCTAGAAATAGCCACATAAAAAGAATCGTGAACAATGGCAGTATCAGAAGACATGCTAATGCATGGAAGGGGGAAATCATGGGTGTATCACCCCTAGACAAAGACCTGCAAGCAACTAATGACCACTGAGGAAAGAAGAATTAGATTCTCTCAGGGATGAGCTTCCTGATTGGTTATCTAATAGCAAGTAGTTAGTCCTGAAACTATATGTGTGCAAGTGGCAAAATGTTATACATGTACACCACACACACACACACACACACACACACACACACACACACACATGTAAAAATAATATCAGAAAATGAAGTCATCAATTTGTCAGTGAGGAGAGGGTACATGGGATATGTTTGAAAACAGGAACATGAGAGGAAAGGGAAAAGGGATATTATGTGATTGAATTTTAATTTAAAATATATAAGTAGATCAATGAATTAATGGATGGATGGTGTTTGTGCCTTCTATACCTTTATAAATGCTTTTTTCTACCTCCTCTCTTTTGTTCTCTGCCCTAGGAGTCTACTTTCTTTTTTTTTTTTTTTTTTTTTTTTTTTGAGCTGGGGATCCAACCCAGGGCCTTGTGCACTTGGTAGCGCTCACCACTGAGCTAAATCCCAACCCTGTCTTTCTTTTTTATCATATCAGAAAGGTCTCCTGCCTCCTGATCTTTTAGATACCATAAAGTTACCTCAGACTTGAATGAAAGCAGAATGTGGAGTCTGGGTGTCTTTTGCCCTGGGCGCCCTACCTGTCACCACCCTGAGATCAAAATGCAAAGCTGAACTTGGACTTAAAGTGACTTCTACAGTACCTGCATCTCCTGAGAAGCTGTTGGAGATGCAGTGGGTTTTGGCAGAAGGCACAAGTTCAGCTCAGTGTAACGGTAGTTGAGAGCATAGACGCTATTTCACTCCGTCACTGCCCTTCTAGTGGTGGTTTGCACACTTGACTTATTATAAATAAATCCTTTTGGAGTATGTTTCAAACTTAATGTCTGTTTTATGATCTTTCTAATTGGAGTAATAACTGACAGAAGGCACGCAAACTTCAAATCACATTAAGTGGTATTAACTGAGCTTTTTTGTTGCCTTCCGAAATGTAATCATTTATTATTAGTTACAGTTGGGGGTTTTCTGCTATAGAAACCGATGCATCTTTCAGAGTATGGGCACCAGTGTGAAATGTGTTCAATGGCTTCAAGGTTCCAAGTTGTTATCAAAAGAGATTTTCAAGAAATCTTGTAAACTACCATTCTGCTTTCTGTAATGACTATAGTAAAATGCTCTCTTGTTAACAGTAGATTTGATGTGATGCGTAGCATAGTGTCACCCCTAGATTAGGTTTATTTTATGTCTTTTTCCTAAACCTGATGGTTCTACTCTGCTGTGCCCAACTCTAATAGATACCAAATTGCCCATTTTAGTTTCATAAGAAGTATTTGTAACAATGGAGCACGTTTCTAACCTACACATTTGTGAATAACCCCATCATTGTCAGAAGGTCTGACATAGGCTGCATTCTACCAAGGCTTCCAAAGATAGTATAGAACTTACTTCAATAATGGCATTAAATTATCGCAGGTTACTATGATCTTAATGCATTAGGACAGAGAATCTCAACTCCCTCCTGTCTTCTAAATGGAGGAATTAATATCAGTTCCTTTAGATTCCTGGTGCATGAGCCTAATATTCTGTGATTTTTGCATCTGCCATTTACTGCAGGTGTAGTCAAGTGGAAAGAAGCAGATTATAACTTGTGTTTAAAATAGCTACTGACTGCAAATGATCTGGAAACCATGGTGTTAATTATTTTCTATAATCTGTTTTAGCAAAACAATGCATTTGTCTCTGGCATTAAAATCACAAGTTGCTTTTGTTCCTGAGTTTGCAGTTTCTTTACTGACATAAACAGATTTCAAGGAGATTATCACATTACCAAATTCCCCAACTGCAAATGATTAATAAGTCATGTGAAGTATGGTTTCATTTAAATCATGGTAAGCATCGAAGTCATGAATTTAAATTCATGTATATTTGTGCATGTGTATAGCATATCTGCGTGTGTGTGTGTGTGTGTATGTATGTGTGTTTTGTGTGTATTTGTGTGTACCCATACACATCTGTGCATGTGGAGATTAAGTGTTGAAATGGGGTAGATTTTCTCTACCACGCTGCACACTAATTTTTGAAATTGGGCATATCACCAGCTTTCAAAGCTCACCAAGTATCATGACTGGCTGTCTAGAGGGTTCCAGGAATCCATTTGTCTACATCTTGCCAGCAGTAGTCATGCAGACACACAGAACTGCACGGCTTTACATGGGAATTGGGTTTGCACAGAAGGTAATTTATCAATAGAGTCACCTCTCTAGTCCCTTCATTGTTTACTTTCTTTAAATAAATGTCTAAATAAAGTGAAATATAAAATGTATAAAATGTCCGTGGTGATGGCCGTATCAGAGAAGGAAAGAGGAAAGAAAACTGGAACGCATCATCTTTCCCTCAGTCTAAGCTGTCAGGAAGTTTACGGAGGAAAAACATACAAAAAATATGAGCCACCATGCAAAGAGGATACACAGGCTGGATTGAGCCCCCTGGCACACATGTAGCAGACATGCAGTCTCATGTGGGTCCCCCAGGAATGGAGAGCAGGGGCTGTCCCGAAAGCTGTAGCCTGACTGTGGAATCCCTTCCCCTATAGGGCTGCCTTGTCTGGCCTCAGTGAGAGAAGATGTGCCTAGTTCTTCTGAGACTTCATGCACCGGGGGATTGGGGGGTTGACAAGGGACACTGTGAGGGGACAACAGAGAGTGAGGCAGTGTTTGGGATGTTAAGTAATTAATTAAATTGTAAAAAAGATTCCAGAATACAAAATGTTCCAAAAATCTACAGCAGGAGGAGGAGGGGAGAAGGAGGAGGGGAGGGAGAAGGAAGAGGAGAAGGAGGATGAAGAGGAAGAGGAAGAGAGGGAGGAGGAGGAGGAGGAAAGATAAGAAAAGTATGAGGTCTCTGTCCCATCAATCTCTTATTTCCACAGAATGTTCTGATTCTGTTTTCATGACACTACTGCTTTCTTAGAATTGTTCAAGGGTTATAAAACTGGGGTGGGGAAATAAAAAAACAGCAGTTCCAGGCCAGAGATTCAGAACAGTGCTGAGTGACTGGCCTACTCTCGTGTGTGCAAAAGTCTAGCCATGTTAGCTTTTAATACCATTAATTTTTCCTTAAATGCTAATCTTAATCTGATTTAGGTATGCTAGATTAACTAACACTGGTGTGATAGATATTCATTTCATGAATTTTCAAAAATTGATGTTATTAAGCAACTGGGAACTGATTGTTAAGAAGTTGCTATTGTACCCAAATCTGTATAGAATGCTTTTTTATTTAATCTTTTTAAATGCACACTGTCACATGAGCAATGTTATGTTTTAATCAATAATATTATTTGTGTATATGAATACCTTAAAATCAAATCTTTACATGATTTGAAAGTAAGGGGGCACAGAAAGAAGTGGAGAGTGAATGATAGTTAGAAATAATTAAACATATTATTATATGTAAAATACTGAAATCAAACATTAGAAATCTTGATTCACCATTTTCAAAACCATAAAAATATCTTTTTAGCACACTGAATTGAGCTTTATTTCCCAGAAGTACTTTTCACTATGTGGTATCTGCACTTTCTGCTTGAGTCACTGTTTCTAAAAGGCATGGAATCCTGCCCTCTTCTCTAGTTGCTGTCCTACCTTGACCTTGCTTGGAATGCTACCAGGATGTTGAAGTATGTGATGATATTTGCAGATTTGGAATGTGCATCATCACTTGGCAGTCCTCTGATTTCGGAATTCTGGTATCCCCGGTTGATAACAAACTTGAATTTTTCTGACTGGCCAGCAAGATAGTTTATCCTGGGTTTTCTCATTTTAGAAACAATACATTTCTACTTGAAAGAAGGACTTAATAGGAATAAATATGACTGGAAAATCATCACCCTTTCTTTTATTTTTTTTCTTTTATTGGATTTTTTTATCTACACTTCAAATGTTATCCCCTTTTCTGGTTTCCCCTCCAGAAACCCCCTATCCCATGTCCCCTCCTCCTGCTTCTATGAACGTGCTCCCCACCCACTCCCTCTCATCTCCCCACCCTGGCATTCCCCTTCCCTGGGGCTTCAAGCCTTCTCAGGACCAAGGGCTGTTCCTCCCATTAATGCCTGGCAAGGCTATCCTTTCCTACATATGTGGCTGGAGGAGCCATGGGTCTCTCCTTGTATACTCTTTGGTTGGTTGTTTAGTCCCTGGGAGCTCTGGTATGTCTGATTGATTGATATTGCTGTTCTTCCTGTGGGATTGCAAACCCTTCAGCTCCTTCAGTACTTTCTTTAACTCTTCCATAAGGGACACTGTTCTCTGTCCAATGGTTGGTTACAAGCATCCAACTCTGTATTTGTCAAACTTTGGCAAAGCCTCTCAGGAGACAGCTGTGTCAGTCTCCTGTTAGCATGCACTTTTTGGCATCCACAACATTGTCTGGTTTGGTGACTGTATATGGGATGGATCCCCATGTGTGGCAGTCTCTGGATGGCCTTTCCTTCAGTCTCTGCTCCACACTTTGTCTCCGTATTTCCTCCTGTGAGTATTTTGTTCCCCCTTCTAAGAAGGACTGAAGCATCCACACTTTGGCCTTCCTTCTTCTTGAGCTTCATGTGGTCTATGATTGTATCTTGGGTGTTCAGATCTTTTGGGCTAATATCCACTTATCAGTGAGTACATACCATGTGTGTTCTTCTGTGAATGTGTTACCTCACTCAGGATGATATTTTCTAGTTCCATCCATTTGCCTAAGAATTTCATGAAGTCATTGTTTTTAATAGCTGAATAGTACTCCATTGTGTAAATGTACCATATTTCCATTTCTCTGTTGAAAGATATCTGGTTTTTTTCTGGCTTCTGGCTTCTGGCTTCTGGCTTTTGACTATTAAAAATAAGCCTGCTATGAACATAGTGGACCATATGTCCCTGTTATATGTTAGAAGATCTTTGGAGCATATGCTGGATCCTCAGGCCCAATTTTCTGAGAAACCACCAGAATGATTTCCAGAGTGGTTGTATCAGTTTGCAATTCCACCAACAATGGAGGAGTGTTCCTTTTTCTCCACATCCTTGATCAGCATCAAATCGGAGTTTTTGATCTTAACCATTCTGACCAGTGTGAGGTGGAATCTCATAATTGTTTTGATTTGCATTTCTCTGATGACTAAGAATGTCAAACATTTCTTTAGGTACTTCTCAGTCATTTGATGTTCCTGAGTTGAGAATTCTTTGGTTAGTTCTGTACCCCATTTTTAATAGGGCTATTTGATTCTCTGGAGTGTAACTTCTTGAGTTCTATGTTATAGTGGATATTAACCCTTTATTGAATGTAGAATTGGTAAAGATCTTTTCTCAATCTATTGGTTACCATTTTGTCTTATTGGCAGTGTCCTTTGCTTACAGAAGCATTGCAATTTCATAAGGTCCCATTTATTGATTGTTGATCTTAGAGCATAAGTCATTGGTGTTCTGTCCAGGAAATTTTCTGCTGTGCCCATGTGTTTGAGGCTTTTCTTCACTTTTCTTTTTCTATTACTTTGAGTGTATCTGGTTTTATGTGGAAGTCCTTGATCCACATGGACTTGAGTTTTATACAAGGAAATCATTACCTTACTCTAAGCCTGATTTCTCATTATTGTGTCATGCACCTCTATTGAATCTTTCTCAGTTAATTATCAGATGAAATCTGTAAAAGAAAGAAAGAGAGAAAAAAAGAAAGAAAAAGAAAGAAAGAAAAAAGAAAAAAAAGAGAAAAGAAGAAAGAAAGATGGAAAGAAAGAAAGAAAGAAAAAAGAAAGAAGAAAGAAAGAAAAAGAAAGAAAGAAAAAAGAAAAAAGAAAAAGAAAAGAAAAGAAAGAAAAAAAAAAAAATTAAAGAAAGAAAGAAAGAAAAGAAAAAAAGCCAAAAATTTTACTTTTGTTTCTGGAACTCTCACACTGTATATTTCTAATAAGTCTTCGCAATTTTTGTTCTGATATGAAGATAAGCATCATTTAATCTTCCTACTCATCTTCAGCTCTGTGGCTATCAACAGAGGGACATTTTGTTTGAGTTTCTGTTTAGCTCAGTAGATCGAGTGTCACAGACAGAGTATACTAACCCACCAAATGAAGAGGAACGAGGAGACAAGATGAGGCACTCAGGCAAGGTATTGAACTAGAGGAGGATTTATAGGGGATGCCCATTTACTAAAGCTTACTGTACAGACTCAGTGACTCTGCTTTCCTTTACATAAAATTAATAGACTGAAATCAAAAAGGAAATGTCAGCCTGGGTCTATCAATTGCGCTCTAATATTACTTCTTTAATCTTTACCTTCTGAGTGGGTTTGGTATTTTACACTGCTAAAACACTTGTGCTTATGTCAAATTATTATATTATGAAGATGTAGGTAAGAATGTCAAACTTAAGAGCTCTTGCCCACTCCCACTTAACTTAAGACTTGGTCACACCACACGGATTTCTTTTTTGATGTTTTCTTGATATTATGATTGTCCCATTGACCGCTTATTGTATAAAAGTGGTCAACCATATATTTATGGTTATAAAGTCAATATTAGTTGATAAATTATAGGCAAAGTGAACTGCCTTTTAATGAGAGGCACATAAATGGTCTATTTTCAGCATGCATTTGCATGTTTGATCTCTTAGTTGCTTTTCTATTGTTGTGAAGAGACATCATAATCATGGCACCTTCTTAAAGAAAGTACTTACCTGGGGGCATGCTCATCATTTCAGAGGGTCAGTCAGCAACCATTATGATGGGAAGCATAGTACCAGACAGGCAAACATGCTGCTTCGACAGAAGCTTAAAGCTTATATGCTGATCTACAGGATGGAGTCAGACAAAGCGAGACTAAGCATGATATAAGATTTGAAACCTCAAATCCCACTCTCGTGACACACCTATCCCAAAAAGGCCACACCTACTCATTCCCCCAAAAGAGTCTCATGTATGAGACACCAAGTTTTCAAACATATGAGGCCATGGGGAGGGGAGAGAGGAATTCTCATTATAACCACAACATTTGCTTTCTTAGTAAATAATTTTTCAATAATGATCAAACAGGATCATTACATTCTAGATTCAGAAGCTTCTAACACTGTAGGAGGAAGAAAAAAATATTGCATGTGTTTTAGTACTGTGTGTGTTCAGGTAAGGTATAATATCATCTGACATAAAATGATTCAATAAACCTGTAAGGTTCATTTTTTTTCTTAAAATATTTCTAATATGCACCAAAGCATACATCTCAAAACTTTAACAACTAATTTCATTTTCCCAAGGCTCAGAAAATCATATTTAATTACATAATTTCAATGCTAATTCAACCTTTGTTCCTATTGGTTTTACATTATGAATGCAACAGTATATTCATAAAGAATTTTTGTTTTGTTTTTTTGAGACAGGGTTTCTCTTTGTAGCCTTGGCTGTTCTAGAACTTGCTTTGTAGACCAGGATGGTCTCAAACTTAGACATTTTCCTGCCTCAGCCTTGAATGTGCTGGGATTAAATGTACCATCACCTTCTGGCAAGAATTTTTTGTATTTACATGTTTTAATACACATATTAGCAAGAATGATAAAGAAATATATAGTAAGAAATAACTAATCAACTCATTAGAACAGTCCCTGTCATGAAGAACCCGTGAGTTTGGCAGAGAGTTTCACAGTTGTTCTCAAGTATTGCACTCTGATATTGGCCTCTAGAAGCACAGTCACAATAAAATAAGTTTCTGAATGTTCAGAGCAGAGTATCAATCTCCTAATATTTTAGAATTCACTATAAAGTAATTATTTTGTTACTTATTATTTACTTCTGGTTCTTTAACTCATTATGGTACAATTCAGTAGGATTCTTGAATAATTTCAGGCAGAATTTTGCATTATAAGCTATTATGTATAATTTGAAAGGCACTGCATTCCATCAGATTTTATTATGCTTAAGTTATTAGCTGTCCTAAAGCCAAATTTCTATGGTAAAGTTGCTCACAGTAAGAAAATTCACAGCTTTAACTAACATCAAATTTTTACCCATTAAATACCATTCTAGTGGAATAATATTAGACATTATTTTTTGCTCAGTGTTTCAATATTAGCTTTTTATATCCAGGAGACCAGAACTAGTGCAATAAATGAAGAAATGTTTCATAATTGTAAGATTATCCATCAGCCTCAGCAAAATCAATTTTCTGTCTCAGTACAGTCCATCTTTAACTTGTAATATCTTCTCTTCTACTGATTGAAATTCATATTTATGTTTCCACAGAATGTCTATTTTTAAATATTTTAATTCTAGTAATGTGACTATAGGAGCTAGTAGTGTGGAAAAACTTGATAATAATCAAGAAAGATGGAGGAGAGACATATGAAACCAAGGATGTTCTATAATGCTTCAAGAGACCATATTATTTTATATTTACCAAAAGTTCCACAGTGTGCGTGTATCTCTCCCGGCCCCTCTCTCCCTCCCTCCTTTTCTTCCTCCCTCCCTCCTCCTCCCCCCCTCCTCCGTTTGTTTTAAATGATGTTATGCCACTTGGACTCATGATATTTTCCAAAAGAACTATAAACAAACAAAACCACCAATGCCAGTCATAAGGAACTTCCTTTTAAGTGGTTGTTCAGGATAATTCAAATGTTTCCCAAAACAAGATAGGCTATTTATATAGCTTCCATGTACCTCTCAGAAGTTGAAGATAAGATTCTATTATTAAAGACACGGCACTCTTTGGGTTCCAAACACTGATTATTTGAATTGGGTCTGCCCGGAAATTCTCTTCCCTGGTTTTAGTTTCCATCATTCTACAAAGTACTATGTAAGTTACCTAGAGAAGGATACAATTAATAGTCTTATCCACATGCAGTATCTGTAGACCACAGCAATAACCAGCATGGAAAAGATATCTGTAATGGTAAAATAGTGGCATCCATATAGTGGTGGTAACCAGTTGCTCTCTATGTGGACTTCCTAGGCAATTTATAAAAGGAAGTTTATTTGGACCTTGTAATTTCATAGTCTGAGGTAGGGAAGCAGACATAATAGACAGGAAGTAGGTAGTTACGGCAACAGTTAATAACTCACATTTCAAACTGTAAGTAGTAAGAAGAAAGAACAACCTCCAGATAGTGGGAGCCTTTTGAAACTTCCAGTGACATACTTTCCCCAGGGTCACCCCTAATCCTTCCCAAACAGTTCCACCAGCTAGGTATCAGGTAAGAAAACATAGAAGCCTAGGGTAGTCATTCTCATTCAAAGCATAGAAATATATTTTTATGTAACATAGGATGATACGCTATCTCTTTGGAAGTGAAGAGGAAGATAGTGGGGGGTATTGGAGGGAAAGGATGTGAAAGGGGCTGGGGAAGAAGAGAGAA
Source organism: Rattus rattus (assembly GCF_011064425.1). Lineage (NCBI taxonomy): Eukaryota > Metazoa > Chordata > Mammalia > Rodentia > Muridae > Rattus > Rattus rattus. The sequence goes on along the minus strand of NC_046161.1, from coordinate 78,793,025 downwards.
GAAGAGAAGTGATGCTATTATACTTTAAAAAGTTAAAAATAACTAAAATAAAAAATAAAAATAAAAATTAACTAAAATAATCTACTGCTCTATTGCATGAAAAGTAGACGAGTGAAAGAGTTTTCCCTGGTTTTTTAGTTGAGCTTCTTATCTAAGCTATAAAATATACCTGTGTTCTCAGCTATGACACAGGAAAGCAGTGTTCAGCTCCAACTTCATTTAGACTAATTGGTGGAGCTTTGGGGGGAAATGTTGATTTTTTTCTTTCCTTCAACAAATTCATTGAAATTCTTTTTAATTTGAAGTTAGAATATCAGTGAAAATAGGAAATAAAATACCATTCATTAGACATGAGTTATGAAAATCAATAGTCTTTGGACTTCATGTATGCTTGTACCATGTGGGAAATCTCTAAAATTATTGATACTGGCATCACTGTGCTGTGATGTACTCAGCATGGAATAGGGTATGGGTGTGGGTGTGTTAATGCCCTGTCCTCATGTGTAGTTAGATAAGCCAGACTCTGAACGCTCCTGTGTTAAGATGTACTTCTATATTTACACAGGCTATTATTAATGATCATAGTTCATTAAAAATATGAAGGATTTTTAGAGTGAAATATTCCTTATAAATATTCTTTCATAAAATGTCTTCCCTTCAGAAATCTATTTACATATACAGGGTTACTTATCAGAAGTACCTTTAAAAGGATATTTGTGATGTAAATTATGTAGAATATTGGAAATATTAGTAGGCATCAATAGTAAAAGCAGACATACTGACTAATTCTTTTTGGCCATTTCATCTGGATTATTCTTTTCACTTGCTTGATTTGAAATTTCAAGGGTAGATTTGGATTTGCTAATGCCAGTGGGTGTTTCTTCAAAAATGTTTTGGCTTATTTCTTTAACAACTCCAATATCACTGAGTAATGAAAAAAACAGATTTAACCTTAGTATGTAGGCAGCATAAAGCCTTTCTGTGTAATTTTAGAATTGTTTTGGAAGGCTATTTGAACTTTCAGATATTTTATTTTGTTTTATTTAATGAAATCTATAGTCAATAGAACTGGATAGAATATACCATTATGGGTAAAGTAGATATGTATGTTTGACATTAAAGCTAACTCTCCAGTGGTTATTTAAGATGGATTAAATTGATAATGTTTTGATCATTAGGTAAAGGTCTGGCTTGTAGAATTGTGCAGAGTTGGACAGTGGAAAAAGTTCACTTCAGTACCATTGCAAAATGGGTACAGCTGAAAGTTTATAGCAAAAAAGAATGTGGAACTATCATCAGCACAGAAGGCACTTAAGAGAGACAGGTTCTTAAATGACATTCATACTATAAACATAATAACTCCTCCTAATACTTCATAGGACTCAAAATGCTATTCTAATATCTTAAGGAACTTTAATGACTTATTTTCATCATGACTTCTAATTAAATTGAGCCATAAAGTTGCAAACATGAGAAGAAGATAGTTCTGATGAAAGCATGGTCCCCCTTGTCATTCAACAATCAACGTGGCTAGATGCTGGAGCCTTAAGAAAAGCTTGTGAAGATTTAAGAACACTGGGGACAAAATGTCCTTTGTACATAGAACCTGGAAATAAACAAGATATTTTAAAGGAAACTGTGTTATTTCTAACACAATCCGAAGCAAAGGTGACGGGTGGAGCCTTCATATTGTAGAAGGTTGAGAGAATACATTGAAGTGTCTGAATCTAATTTGAAACACATCTCCTGTGGCATTGTAGAAAGCCAGTCCTTAGCAAAGACAGCACTAGAGGGAAATTAGAGTCTGCCTGAGAACCACCTACATGTTTTGCATCTTCTACTAGAGTAGCCTCACACAACTTACAAATTCAGTCATCATTGACTCTCTGGAAACAATCACGTCTTATTTCATGAGTCACTCAATCTAACTCTAGCAGAGAGATTCTAGAGTTCTGTATTGATAAGGTAGACACTAACCAGGTAAGAGGAAATCCTCATTCTATAGATACTGCTCACATTCACTTTCACTTTTATAAAGTATTTTGTTGTAGGAGATAAAAATCAAGCATTTCCTTGGTCTATAACCTCCATTACTTAATATTGGATTTGTCAGTTTTGCAATAGTGTGAAAGTAATAGACAACCATACCTTGAAATCTGAATTTTTATTTTCTCCCTGACTGGTGATGTGTGACAGAGTGCTGCCTCCTGATTGTGAATAGAGGAAAGCGATTTGCACCTTCCAGCCAGCGACTTGAGCACAAAGATAAATAGCCAATTCTTAATAGTGGCATTATTATATTCTAACCTGTACAGTTAGGTAAAATAGGTGTAATTTGGATTGTTGACATTCAGTATTTTCAACTTATATTGAGTTTATGAGACTATACCCAATTTATTTTAAACTGAGTCACACTACTATAAATTATTTATATCTTTATTGCTCTCATTTTTTTTTACTTTTTTTTTGTTACTGCAAAGAATGCTGCTATTAATGTCCTCGAACAGTTCTCCTTATCTTTTGGTGTAAGACATTATTTAGGGCAAATGGTCAGCAATGAATTGCATATAACATTATCATACATATCTTTATGTGCAGTAGACATTTTAAATTATCTTTGAAATGTATTGTATTAATTTGAACTTCATTTAGAAACTCATAAAATCTACATTGTTTTGTACCCCTTTCAATATTTGCTGCTAGTCCTTTTTTCTAATATTTTATTTTTTATTCACTTTACAATCCAAATGCAGCCCCCTTTTTCTCCCAGTACTGCCTTTAGATCCTTTACCCCATTACCTACTCCCCTTTGCCTCAGAGAAGAGAAATACCCCTTAGGTACCGCCCTATCCTGGGACATATAGTCACAGCAGGATTAGACATATCCTCTAACACTGATGCCCAAACAGTCTGTCCAGGTAGGGGAACAGGGTCCAATGGCAGGCAGCAGAGTCAGAGGGAGCTCGAGCTCCAATTGTTCAGAGACCCACATGAAGACCAAGCTGCTCTTCTGCTACAAATATGTAAGGGGCCTAGGTCCAGGCTCTGTGGCTAGTGGTTCAGTCTCAGTGAAGCACCCTAAGCCCAGGTTAGTCGACATTATAAATATTCTTTTAGTGTCTTTGACCCCTCCAGCTCAGTGATTTCTATCCCACACTCTTCCATCAGTCTCCCTGAGTTTCACCAGATGTTTGGCCGTGGGATCTATCTACTGCTGGATGAAATGTCTCAGGAGACAGTTATGCTAGGTTCCTGTCTGAAAGCATAGCAGAATATCATTAATAGTGTCAGAGATTGGCTCTCTCAAATGGGATGGGTCTTGGCTGTTCCCTCAGTCTCTACTCCATCTTTATTACCGTATATTTTATAGGCAGATAAATTTTGGATTGAAAGGTGTGTGTGTGTGTGTGTGTGTGTGTGTGTGTGTGTGTGTGTTTGTGTTTAAGAGGGGTGATATCTCTCTCCCTCCACTGGAAGTCCTGTCTGGCTTTAGTCTCTATATACACCACTGGTAAGAATTTCAGTTAGAAAAACCCACATTGACTCCCTGTAGCCTTTCTAGTCCCAGGCCTCCAGCTAATCCTGGAGATGTCCCCCAAAATGTCCATTTAATCCTAGACCTCTGCACCCCTCCCTACCAGACCTGATCTCCAGCATATTTTCCCTTCTCACTCCTTCTCCCACCCAGTTTCATCTCTTCATCTATCTCTGATAATTATTTTGTTTCTCCTGAGGAAGATTCACACATCCTCCATTGAGCCCTTCTCATCACAGAGTTTCTTTCTGTCTGTGGACACAAAGTACAGTGAGTTTATGCCATGCACATCATTTTTGATCTGGGTTACCAGATCTAGTTTCATCCATGATGTCTTTGTTTTACTAGCTACACAATAGCTACCATTGTGTAGATGTACTACTTTATTTTCTTCATTCTTCATTGAGGGACATATATATTGTTGGCAGTTTCTTGCTAGTACAAATAAAGCTGGTATGAACACAGTTGAGCAAGTGTCCCAGTAGGATAGTATGATATCTTTTGGGTCTATGCTCCAGAGTGTTAGAACTGGGTCTTGGGACAGAACTATTTCCAATTTTTTTTGAGAAATCACAAAACTGATTTCAAAAGTGATTGTATAAGTTTGCATTCCCACTAGCAATGGAGAAGTGTTCCACTTGGTCCATATCCTCACCAGCATGTGCTGTCACTTGGGATTTTGATCTGAGACATTCTGATGGGTGCAAGATGGATTTTGATTTATAGTCACCGGATGGCCATGGAATTGAACATTCATTTAGGTGTATCTTGGCAATTAGAGATTCCTCTGTAAAGAACCTCTCTGTTAAGCTCTTTACTCCACTTTTCAATTAGATTACTTGGTTTGTTGATGTCTAATTTCTTCAGTTTTTAAGGTTTATTTTTGGTATTATTATTCTTTCAGATATAGGGTTGGTAAAGAAATTTTCCTATTCTATATGCTGCAATTTTTTTCCTATTGATGGTGTTCTTGGCCTTAGAAAAGCTTTGCAGTTTCACAAGGTCCCATTTACTACTAAACAGTCTGCATAATTTTCTCAATAGATACCAGTAACCAAACTTAAATCAGGATTGGATAAACTATTTAAATAGTCCTATAACCCCTAAGGAAATAAAAGCTGTCTTTAAAAATCCCCCAACCAAAATAAGCCAAGTTTTCGAAGGTTTACTGCAGAATTCTACCAGTTGGTCAAAGAATAGTTAATACCAATACTCCTCAAACTATTTCACAAATAGAAACAGAAGAAATATTCCTAAACTCATTCTATAAGGCCACAGTCATCCTGATACCTAAACCACAAAATGATGCAACAAAGAAAAGGAATTTCAGATGAAATTCTCTTATAAACATCGGTACAAAAATACTCAATAAAATCCAAGAACAAATCAAAATATCATGTACCATGATCAAGTAGCCTGCATCCCAGGAATGTAGGGATGGTTCAATATATGAAAATTCATCAATGATCAATGTAATCTACCATATAAACACATTAACAGAAAAAACCCATATGATCATCTCATTGGATGCTGAAAAAGCCTTTGAAAAATCCAATACCTCTTCATGTTAAACTTCTAGAGAGATCATGGATCAAAGTGCATACCTAAACATAATAAAAGCAATATACAAAAACCCAATAGTCAACATTGGCTATATAAATGAAATAATCATTGACTAAAATAAGTGAAAAGGAATTTAAAACATTTCCACTAAAATTAGGGGCAAGACAAATCTGCCCACTTTCTTCCTATCTATTCAATATAGTATTTGAATTTCTAACTGGAGCAATAAGACAATAAAAGGACAATAAAAGGGGATACAAATTAGATAGGAAGAATTCAAAGTATCACTATGTGAAATTGATATGATAGTATACATAGGCCACCCCAAAAATTCTACCAGAGAACTGCTATAGCAGATAAATACCTGGATACAAAATTAACTAAAAATATCAGTAGCCCTCCTTTATACAAATGATAAATAGACTGAGAAACAACTTATGGAAACAATACCCTTTACAATTGCCAAAAATAATATAAACTATCTTGGTGTAACTCTAACCAAGCAAGTAAAGACCTTTATCTAACCAAGCAAGTAAAGATCTTTATGACAAGATCTTCAACTCTCTGAAGAAAGAAATTGAGGAAGATATCAGAAGATGAAAAGATCTTCCATTCCTGTGAATTGGTAGGATTAACAGCAAAAAAATGGCCATCTTACCAAAAGCAATCCTTAGATTCATTTCAGTTTCCATTAAAATTCCAACACAATTCTTTGCAGTATTTGAAAGAGCAATTCTCAACTTTATATGGAAAAACAAACAAACTAACTAACAAACAAAAAACCAGTATAGCCAGAACAATTCTCAACAATAAAAGAACTTCTGGGGTAATCATCCTCACTGACCCCAAGCTGTACTACAGAGCAATAGTAATAAAAAAAAACCTTGCACGGTATTAATATAAAAATGACAAATTGATCAGTGGTGGAATAGAATATAAGGCCATGAAGTAAATCCACACACCTACAAACACTTGATTTTTGACAAAGAAGCCAAAACCATCCAAAGGAAAAGGGAAAGCATCTTCAACAAATGATGCTGATCTAACTTGATATCTGCAAGTAGAAGAAGGCAAGTAGCCCTATATTTATCGCCCTGTACAAACTTAATTCCAAGTGGATCAAAGACTTCAACATAAAACAAGATACGCTAAATCTAATAGAAGAGAAGGTTGGGAACTGCTTGAACTCATTGGCACAGGAGAGAAATTCCTGAACAAAACACCAATAGCTTAGGACCTAGGATAAAAAAAAATTAATGAAGGTTGCCATTCTTTTAAAGGTTTTTCTATAATGGGCTTGAAAGTCTAATTTTCACTGATCTAATTTCTAGAGAAGTTGAATTTTCTTTCCTTGTGCATCATAATTTTAGGAGCCTTTTTATAGGACTCTGCCTCACTATTTGCATGGAAAGCTTACATTCCTTCCATGACAACCTTACCTTTAGTGGTGAGAAAATCAAATAGATTTTATGCAACTTGTTTTCTTCTTACTTCTTACCTCCCCTTCTCCTGGTCTCCATAAGGACTAAACTCCACATCTGCACAGAATATTTGTTACTAACAGGTATCCCTGCATATACTAGACTTCTTTATAAAAAGTAATCTTGTATGGGCTTTTGAACGGGAGACAATATAGAGGCTAAAATGTAGGTAGAGGAGCCCACGCCCCTCCCCAGTTCAGGTGGTGGATCCTTTGAGATCTGATGCTAGAGGATTTAACTTAGAATGGCTTACAAATCAAGGTGCTAGTTACTGTGCCCAGAGATTGTCTTACCTGTTGATTCTACACTAAATTGTGTGGCATGTCCATCATGTGGTGACTCAGCTGGATTAGAGACAGGAAGATGGTGGCAAAGCATGTGTTTGTGAAGAGTGCACCCCAGCTAGACATGTGAATTGAGAAGCGTGGGTCTGGCATGGCAGCAACCTGTCTTGGGAACTTAGAAGCCAGGTGGAAAGATTCTCTGGGTCAGAGAATCCGCCGGGCTGAGAACAGGCCAGGACAGCCTGCCCACCAGTGCCCTGAGGTGGTAGCATCGGTGCTTTTGTTTCTCGCTACAGATGGTGTCCAACGTAGCACGCAAGAATCCACTAGAAATTTAAGATTCTTTGCCTTTAGTTAGAAATCTAGTTAGAAATTTGGAGGTTTGCTGAGTGTGGTAGAGTCCAGTCACATGTTAACTCAAGCACAGGGGACCTTGAAACAAAGAGGTCTCTGAGGTCCCCTGCTGTGAAAAGAGACACAGTGGCTGCTCTGAGTCAGGAGCCTGAGAGGGGAATGAAATCTGCCTAGTTCTTGGGGCAGATATTGATTGAACTGTGAGTTTATTAAATTGGCATTATTTGCTTTTAGGATAGATTTATATACAGATTTTGTCCGTAGTTCAGAGCTAGGATAGGGAAAATTCGTCACTGACTCCAAGTAGAGAGCAGTGATAAATGCCTGCTATGAACAAGTATTAATGAATAGAAGTCTGTGGTTCCAGGTAGAGAGCATAACAGATAGATGGTATATTAAAGTCTGCAGGAAACTCATATTCTTTTAACATGGGCTCCACAGGAATTTTGGGTTAATTATCTTGACATGACAGATTAGGATAAAGGCCTGAGAATAGGTTTATACAATAAGCAAAAGGTTTTTTGTTTTGTTCTGTTTTGTTTTTGATAGTAGGGAGCTTATATGAAAACAATTGTTTTGGGGAAGCTTTGGAGTCCAGCAGGATGACTCATATTATTTGAACACGGACTCTACAGAAATGTCGGGTTAATTTTCTTCCATGACATATTAGAGGAGGCCTAGAATAGGCTAATACAGTATTTTCCTTAGTAATTCATTTGTTATTCATTGTTTTTATTTTCAAAATGAACGGGATTATGAGGTTTATGGTTGTTTTATTATTCCTATGGAAGAGAAGACAGGATTGATTGTCTACTGAAGAATATGATGGTTTGGGAGAAAGGTTTTGTCTCCATGGTTTAAGAAAAGATAATTAATGTATATACACATATAGGTTAATGTCAATAGGAAGGTGATGGCTGGCACTAGTTAGGTCAAGGCCATGATTGGACAGTAAAAAATAGGCAGGGACAAAGCTTTTGTAAGGCGGAAGAGAAGGAGAAGGAAGGAGAATCAAGATGGAGATGGAGAAAGATGACCCAGATCCGGGTAGTCTTGAATTGCCAAGTTAGCTGGGATGGATTTCTGTAGGCAAATTTATCTTATCTAGGTGGACAGTTTATATCCTTATCAATTGGTTGTAAGTTTATTGTGGGGATGTATTGGGGATTGAGAATTTAACATATAATCTGATTGTTGGGTTACAGTTTGTTGAGCCTTGATTTTAACGGGCTGTTGGGAGTTTATACCATAACGATTAGGAGGTAGATGTTGGGAATGTAAACAGAGCAGAGAATTATGAGAGGGTAGCTGCTGCTGGGACCAAGGGTTGGGTGTGGAAATGTGAACTGAGTCCACAGTAGGAGAGCCTTGAGATAGGCAGTCTCTATATGAGACTGGTAAGGCAGCAACCCACCTGGGTCAGAGAGTACTTTGCTGGCAGTGTGGAGATAAATTAGCACTAGTTCCAATGTCCCACTGGAACCAGAACTAACTAGGGTGTGATTGCATGTGAACCAGTCTGCCCCTTTTGATTTTTACTGCTATATGCACCTCCCAGAGTTTTATGGACCAGATATGACAAACGGATATGAACAAGTCTGCCCTAGGAGGGGCACCTGGAGCACAACTTTGAATTGTGAAATTTGGGGGATATTATGTCTTCCTTAGGAGTCAGCATAAAGCATTTAGATACACTAAGAATTGTGACGTCTGCTCTTACTCCACTTTCTTGTGACCCCCTGGTTGTTCATGTGTTTCCTAAGTAAATTATTGAAAGATGTTACTTCAAGCCCATTCCCAAGATGCTGTTTTAATCTGAAAATAATTGATCTAATTGATGGGGGGAGGAAGTAATGTTGTGAAAGTGTATATAGTTATGTGTCTATTACCAGCTGGCAATATGTAAGCATACAAAATGGTTGGAACTTGAAGAGAATCATCAGATCTCAAAGGACATTATCTTCACTTCTAACCAACATGGAATAAGGGCCAACAGACAAGATTTCTTTGTGTACACATCTACAAGATCAAGTTATATGAAGCACTTATCCTTGTACTAAAAAGATGTATACCACTTCCATGCATGAAGAATAAATAAAACAATCAAACCATTATTTTAGTTTACTATTTACAAAATGTTAAAATCTAAAAGATCAATGCTTGTAGATTTTAATGGAAAAAAAATGGTATGATATAAGTACCCTGTACCCACAATAGTGAAATGTGATATATTCAATATAGATGACTTCTCAGTAATCTGCCTGAATATCAGATTGACATCTGGGTTGGGACTAACAAATGATATCTGTAACAAATTCTGGAAAGAAGACTGACATAAATAAAGTAATCAATAAATGTTATGATGAATGTAGGTCCACATATATGAACATATCAATAAAAATAAAACCAGAGATGTATAAAATATATTAAAGATTTTGTAGCACACAGTTAAATAAAGATATAGTATGTAGACCCAAAATCATAGTTTTATAATTAGCTTCATTTAGAGAATAAAGTAATATAACAGAAGCATCTCACTGGAAAAGAGAAATAAAAGCCAATGAACTATATATTCCACGAGTTTTCTTTTGGATTTAGCAAAACAGTTTTGAAAATAGGTATGATATATTCATAAATCACATAATTCACAAATACACATAATAAAAATACCATAATAATGGAGATACAAGTAATAGAAAAGAAATATGTTCAATTTACCAAAACAAAAAAAACAAAATAAAAATAAGAAATTTGTATCAGAAAACATTCTTAAATGAAATAAATATAGTGAATGTAAATTTGCATCCCTCATGAAAATCAAACACATTTAATCTTCAAGTAAGATGAGTTTAAATTATGTACATGTCCTTATATACAGTTGATTTAATTTTTAAAGATGTGTAGAAAATTGTAAACTCTCAAAATCTTAAAATCTTTATCTAAAAAACTTATTTGGGATATATATATATATATATATATATATATATATATATATGTGTGTGTGTGTGTGTGTGTGTGTGTGTGTGTGTGTAGCATGATGTCATCATGCAGGTGTAGGCAGGTACAAGATAGAACAAGACCTGTCATTGGACAAGAAGGATGGATGGGTGGGAGAAATGTTTGAGGGAAGAGGAGGAGACTGGAACATGGAGATAGAGGAAACAGAGAGAACATGGAGGTTATATTAAGATTCCTCTCTGCACATTTACAGGTTGGTATGAATATTCTTAAGGGATGGATGTGTATAGGGCTTTGTATGTCTAGGTAGACAATTATATATTATCAATTGGAACAGAGGTTATTGTGTTGTGTGTTCTTTCATGTGGCAAGTTGAGTTCAAGAGAGTATGTAGTTACTGGAGACACTAGACTGCCATGAAATTGGGATATATATTTCTGGCATGGTGGCAACCTGCCTTGGGAAATAAATGGGTAGAGAGATTGTTGCAGGCTCAGAGAGAAGCCATCAACAGTGTGACATGGGATGGAGCAGAGCGGGTGAGACACTTTGCTGACTGAGATGAAGATGTCTATCAGATATCTTGGGGCACTACAGTGCTGGATCTGGTATGGGATAAAAGACAACATTTTTCATATTTTTACAGCAACAATGGGAAATTTATCAGAAGCTTCTAGTTCACTGATCCAAATTAAGAGAAAAGGAAAAATCACATTGTGCAGGTTTCATCAGCTTTCAACAAGTCCAATTCTCTCTAATTTTGGAAGAGTTCCTGGGACTGGTGTGGTGCAGATCACTTTATACCAGTTTTATAGTCCACAGCTGATTTCTGGGTAGTGTCAATCACCTGAGTGAAAATCTACCAGGATATATGTAATTTGTGTGTGAGCATTTATAAGTATAACCATAACATATATAACATTTTATTTTGTAGACTTAAAATTAAAGCAAATACATTTCACACTACATGCAGAACTACTCAGTTAAAATCTAAATAATAAAAAGACATTGCACTAACTAGGAATCTATAAACGAACCACACACACATACTATACTTATCATGATCCCACACTCTCTTCCTGTCTCTGTTGTTGCAAGCCTAGATGAGAGAAAATCTATTCAAATGCATATGGTGCTTATTAGCTTCCTGTGAGAAGTTTGTCTCTAGAAAGTTGAAGACTGTTACAGTGTGATCTTCTATGGTTTTCATGTGTTTCCCATAAGATACAATACATATGACATGAATAAATACGTGTAAATCAATTCTATGTTACTTTGAATATTTCTGGTTAGCCATAAACTTTGAGAAATTACTTTCAAAAATTGATGAGCTATACACAGGTTTCGTAATGCTCAGGATTCAATACTCTAACCTTTGGATTATGCAACAACAGTCTTACTTTTAAATAGACAAAGACTTTAAAGAAAAATTATCAACTTCCATTATTTAAAGACAAGATATAAACATCTAGAGAAAGAATTCACTTACTTATATGCTGAGAATAGTTTTATGACCTTCTCAATTAATTTCTATAAATGAAATTATCCTCATTTCCTCTATTAAAATTTATTCTGCCTCTAAATATGTAGGTATAAAGATGGAGCAGAGACTGAGGGAGCAGCCAATCACTGACCACTCCAACTGGAGACCCATCCATGTGATAGAGTCTACTTGTGACACTATTAATAATATTCTGTTATGCTTGCAGACAGGAATGGAGCAAAACTGTCTTCTGAGAGGCTTCCTCCAGCAGCAGATGGAAACAGATGAAGAGACCCACAGCCGAACATCACATAGAACCCGGGGAGTCTGGTGGAAGAGTCAGGGATAGAAGTCAGTGAGTCAGAGGGGTCAAGGACACTACAAGAAGACCAACAAAGCCAACTATCCTGGGCCCATGGCAGCTCACAGAAACTGATCCACCAAACAGGGAGAACATGCTAGACACTTTAAGCCCTCTACACTTCTGTACCAGTGTGAAGCCAAGTCTTCATGTTGGATTCCTAACAATTAGAGGGGGCTATGTCTGACTCCGTTGCCTGCCACTGGATCCCCTTCCCCTACCTGGACTCTCTGGTTGGGCCTTGGTGTTAGAGGATGTTCTTGATCCTGCTAAGACTATATGTCCCAGGGCAGGGTGACATCCAAGATGGGCTTCCTCTTCTTTGAGAAGGAAAAGGGCTTATAGGTAAGAGATTTGTAAGTATGGGACTGGAAAGAGAGGAGGGAGACTGCAATCGGGATGTAAATGAATAAACAAACTATTAAAAATTTTAAAGTACTCAAATATGTTGAATTTCAAATGTCTTATTTGACTTGTATCTCTCTTCCTCACACTAATTAAATTTTAAGTCTATTATACCATTCTATTGCAGATGAAATGAGATATATCATATTGTGACCTCCTCAAAGAGGGCACTATGCTCTATAATATCTTAATAAATGTTCAATTGTACAGAAAGCTTGTCCCTCCACTTACTATAACCTTCATGTGACTGCTTTTGTCAATTTTCATCAATCATAGACATAAGGAAATACGTTTTTTAAAGTGTATAACCTAAAAGACTGTTAAGTTCAACTCATATATGTATGCACGAGCACACGTGAACTTAACACACACACACACACACACACACACACACACACACACACACACACCCTCAACCATTAAAAGTACTGTTAAATATATAGTAGAAAATGAAGTTTGAGAAGTGTCAAAAAAGGAAGGGCATATCTTCCAGGGTCTCATTCTCACCTTCATTTTTCATAGACACATATATTTAATCAACATATATTCTCTATGTTTGACCTAATTATAGCAAGATTGGTGGCCTCTTTTTCCAACTCACAGAGTCAGCATATTTTAAAATATAAGTGATGAGACAGTTTTAATAATAGGTACCAAATACATGTGTAAATCGGAAGCTATGGTATAGAGCATAGTAAGATGCTGTAATGGTGATATATGCCAGAAGCTTGATTACTCCTTCACACATCTATTTATTTCAACACAAACAAGAAAACAAGAAAAGCAAGCTCTTCTTGGTGACATTGAGCCTTGCAAATGTTCAGGGTGTTCTTTTCCACCACCTGTTTATGACAGACAGAATATAATGCATTTAAAAAATTTCTATCCACACAGGGAAAAAATCTTTATTGCGACACTCACTTAGCCTAATAAGCCATTTTATGACAGTGTCCAAATGATCCTTAAGTAATTTATGTTCTTTTAAATATGTTATAATCTAGCGTGTTTCCTCTAAATCCTTGTAAAAAAATGTATCACCGTAAAACAATGTCACCCAAGTACAAAGAGTGGTTTCTATTGCTTGGATAAGAACACTGTGAGAGTGCACACAGCTCAAGTTTCTGCACAACAATCAACCTGGTAAATAATAACTTCGAAAAGTAAGAGTTTTGTAAGCTTTACACTCGCCCATGAAAACAATTGTATTTATTGATTACATCACAGTTTAGAATATTCTCTCAATAAAGTTGTAAGTTTGCTTTTATCTGCTTATTATCACTAATTAATTTGTTCTGTTGTCAGATACAGGATTATGAATCACCAAAGATTACTCACACAGTATCTCAGTGCAGCAAGTCTTCCAGAAACTTTGTTTGAGCTAGAATTCTGGCAGGAACATCTGTAAACCACTCCGTGAAAGCAGATGAAAAGAATCATGTGCTGAATTGGGGAAACAAATAAGATTGGACAAACAGATACAGTGATTAAAAGTTCTGCATTCACTCCAGTAGTTTTGCTTACCCTATGGATCAGTATTCTCAATACCAGTTTTCCAAAAAGCCAGAAGGGGAGATATGTGCCAAAAGCCCAGAGCTTTGGAAAGCAAATAAAATGTTTGAGAAGTAATCGTGCTTGTAATATATTTTGACGGCATTTACTATCTCTATAAACCAAAAATGGAGATTTCCCCATGTGGCACATTGCTTTAGTGAACCTGTTTGAAAAGTCAAAAATGTTTTAACCTCTTGATATCCCTAGTAAATGTATCAAATTGACACTAAACACATGCTTTAGTGGATAGTGTACAAGAGCACAAATGCTGCAGATACTTCTTCACTTTGGAAAAGCATTAAAAAATAAGCCAGATCTGATGGTTGAAATTAGTCCCCTTAGATGGAATACTATCAAGTCACAGCAGAGATCTTTGCTTTAAAATGTCTTTGTCCCTTTCTTTCTCTGCACATGACTTCTGGATTGGTTTATAATACAAAATAAAGCTTCCAATCTAGTGAACATAGTGCTTGAAGTTCTGGCTAGATCATTTAGACAGTAAAGGGAGATCAAGGGGATACAAATTGGAATGGAAGGTATCACTCTGTGTGGATAAGATAGTGTACATAAATGGCTACCAAAATTCTACCAGAGAATACCTACAGCTGATAAACATCTTCAGCAGAGTGTGTGGATATAAAATTAACTCAAACAAATCAATAACCTTCCTTTGAACAAGTGATAAACAGGCTGAGAATAAAATTAGGGAAACAACACCATTCACAACAGCCACAAATAATATAAAAAATCTTGGTGTAACCTAAACAAAGAAATGAAAGAACTATATGACAAAGAAAATTCAATCTTTGATGAAAGAAATCAAAGAAGACCTGAGAAGATGGAAAGATCTCCCATGCTCATGGATGGCTAGAATTAACATATTAAAAATGGTCACCTTATCAAAAACAATCTACAGATTCAATGCAATCCCTATCAAAATTCCAACGCAATTTTTCACAGAAATGAAAAAAGCAAATCTCAACTTTATATGGAAAAACAAATCTCAGAATATAGCTAAAACAATTATCAACAATAAAAGAACTTCTGGAGAAATCATAACCCCTGATTTGAAGCTGAACTACAGAGCAATAGTGATAAAAACCATGTGGTATTGGTACAGAGATAGATAGAACAATCAGTAGAATAGAATCAAAGATACAGAAATAAACCCATACACCTATGGTCATTGAGCTTTGACAACGATGCCAAAACCAGACAGTAGAAAAACGAAAGTCTCTTCAACAAATGGTGCTGGTCTAACTGAGAGTCTCTATGTTGGAGAATGCGAATTGATCCATATGTGGCACCTTGCACAAAGCACAAGTCCAAGTAGATCAAAGACCTACTTAATACACTACACTACGTAATACACTAAATCTAATAGAAGAGAAAATGGGAAATAGCCTCAAACACATTGACATGGAAAATTTTCCTGAATAGAATACCAGTGGCTCAGTTAAACAGTTGATAAATGGCTCACTTTAAAGCATCTGTAAGGCAAGAGACACTGTCAATAGGACAAAACGGCAACCTACAGACTGGGCAATGATCGTCACTAACTCTACATCTAATACAGGGCTAGTATCCAAAATATATAAAGAATGTAAGAATTTAGACTCCAAAACAGATGATCAGGTATTGGGGGGAGGGGGGAACAGGACTGAAGCACTGAGGGCCAGCAGAAAAAAAATGGAAACACAAAACCTCAGGAGATAGGAGGTTTGGGAACTCTCCAGAATGTACCAGAGGCCTGGGAAATAAGAGACTCTCAGGACTCAAGGGCAGAGACCTTAGATGAAATGCCCTACAGTGTGGAGAGGGAACTTATAGAGACCACCTGAAGCAGAAAGACAGGGAATCAAGTCAGGGAAGGGGTTGCTATCTTACAGTCAAAGCTCTGACCCATAATTCTTCCTGCCTGAAAGAAATGCAGGGATGGAAATGGAGAAAAGCCTGAGGAAAAGCAGGTCCAGCAACAGGCCCAAATTGAGATCCAGCTCAAGGAGAGACCCCAAGGCCTGACACTATTACTGAGGCTATGGAGTGCTCATAAAAAGGGGCCTACCATGGCTGCCCTCTGAAAGACCCAACAAGCAGCTGAAAGAGTCAGATGAAGACGTTTACACCCAACCAATGGACAGAAGTTGCTGACCCCTGTGGTTGAATTAGGGGGAAGCTGGAATAAACTGAGGAATAGGGCAACTCTGTAAGAGGACCAGCAGTCTCAACTAACCTGGACCCCCAAGATCTCTCAGACACTGGATCACCAACCAGGCAGCATACACCAGCTGAGATGGAGACCCCAACACAGCAGAGGACTCCTGGGTCTGGGCTCAGTCAGAGAAGATGCACCTAACTCTCAAGATACTGGAGGCTCCAGGGAGGGGGCATATCTGATGAAGTGGGGGTTGAGGGCACATCCTCATGGAGATGGGGGAGGAGGTATGGGATGTGGATCAGTCAGAGGGTGGACTAGGAGGAGATAAAATCTGGAGTGTAAAAAAAAGATTAAATAACGTTTTAAAAAAAGAAAAGAGAAATGTTCAACTTTAAAAAATAAATAGGATACAGAACTAAACACAGAATTCTCAACAGAGGAATCTCAAATAGCCAAAAAGCACTTAAAAAAATGTTCAACATCCTTAGTCATCATGAGAATACAAATCAAAACATCCCTTAAAATCCACCTAACACTGATCAGAATGGCCAAAACAAAAAATCAAACAACAGTACATACTGACAAAGATCTGGAGAAAAAGGAACACTTCTCCATTGCTGGTGGGATTTCAGTCTAGAACAACCACTCTGGAAATCAATCTGGCAGTTCTTCATAACATTGGAAATAGTGATAACTGAAGACCCAGTTATTCAGCTCCTGGGCATAGAGTCAAAAGAAGCTTCACCACACTACAAGGACACATGCTTACTATGTTCACAGAAGCCTTCTTTGTATTAGCCAGAAACTGTAAACAACCTATGTGTCCCTCAAATGAAGAATGTAAAGAAAATGTAGTTCTTTTACACAATGGAATACTATTCAGCTATATAAAAAGTGATGACATGATAAACTTTGCAGACAAACAGATGGAACTAGAAAATATCCTGAGTGAGCTAATCCAGACCCAAAAGAACATGCATAGCATATACTTATTGATAAGTGGATATTATACAAAAAGTACAGACTACCCATGATACAACCCATATACTGTAAGAAATTTAACAAGCAGAAAGGCCCAAAGGAAGATGCTTCAGTCCCATTTAGAAAGGGGAAGAAAATAATCACAGGAAGCAGAGGAAAGGAGGGACCTGTGTGATAAAAGAGGAAAGGGAGGGAGATTGGAGGGAAGATCAGGTATGTGGGGAGACAGGGGAGAAGCCCAGAAGGCCAGTAGAATGAATGGAAATATGCAGCTGCCAGGGGTGTGGGATGGGGGGATGGGGGAACCTCTAGAAAACCCAAGAGTCCTCCGATGTGAGAGTACTCAATGTAACCTTAGAAAATTAACAGCGGAGAGAAGGAACCTGAAGACCACCTTCAGAAACACGGGCCCCTCAAAGGATGGGGTCCAGATCTTCAGAATTTCCCAGAACTGTTCTTGAAAAAGAAATTCAGAGAAAAAAATGGGACTGAGACTGAAAGAAAGTCCATCAGTGACTGGACCTAACTTGGGATTCATCCCTTGGGCAGGGGCCAAACCCTGACACCATTACTGATTTTATACTGTACTTGCAGACAGGAGCCTAGCATGACTGCCCTCTGAGAGGTTCTACCAGCAGCAGACTGAGACAGATTCAGATATTTACAGCCAGTTGATAGACTGAGTTTGAGATCCCTATGGAAGAAATAGAAGGAGTCAAAGGATGGCAACCACATGGGAACAACAGGAGACTAAGGGAGACCAAGGTCCCTGGCACATATGAGCAGAAAAACTGCCAGTGGGAGAATGAAAATGGAAAGTTGGTGCAGGAAGGGGTTTACTGCCAGGGAGGAGTGGGATGGGGATAGGATGGGGAAAGAACACCAGAAACAACCCCAAACCCTAAGAGTCCTCCAGACGGTTTAGTGCACAATGAAGACCTCGTATCAATATTATCCAAACTATTCACAAAATTGAAACAGATGGAGCACTACCGAATTCCTTCTATGAAGCCACAATTACTCTTATACCTAAACCACACAAAGACCCAACAAAGAAAGAGAACTTCAGACCCATTTCCCTTATGAATATCGATGCAAAAATACTCAATAAAATTCTGGCAAACCGAATCCAAGAGCACATCAAAACAATCATTCACCATGATCAAGTAGGCTTCATCCCAGGCATGCAGGGATGGTTTAATATACTGAAAACCATCAACGTGATCCATTATATAAACAAACTGAAAGAACAAAACCATGATCATTTCATTAGATGCTGAGAAAGCATTTGACAAAATTCAACACCCTTCATGAAAATATATAGTAAAGCCATATACAGCAAAACCAGTTACAACATTAAACTAAATGGAGAGAAACTTGAAGCAATAGATACACAGTTCTTGGCCCAGAGCAATCAGACAACAAAAGGAGGTGGGGATCCAAAATATCATTTGCAGATGATATGATAGTATATTTAAGTGATCCCAAAAGTTCCACCAGAGAACTTTCTGATAAACAACCAGAAAGTGGCTGTTAAAATTAACTTGTCAGTAGCCTTCCTCACACAAAAAGAGAAACAAGAAAGAAATTAGGGAAACGAACAAAATAATATAAAGATGGGTGACTTTAACCAAGCAAGAAAAGATCTGAAAACTTCAAGAAAGAAAGAAATTGAGAAGTCCATGGAAAGATCCATGTCATGGATTGGCAGGATTAATATAGTAAAATGGCCACCAAAAAGCTACAGATTCAATGATTCAAAATACCAATTCTTCAAAGAGTTAGACAGAACAATGTGCAAATTCATCTGGAATAACAAAAAACCCAGGATCGCTAAAACTATCCTCAACAATAAAAGGACTTCAGGGGGAATCACTATCCCTGAACTCAAGCAGTATTACAGAGCAATAGTGATAAAAACTGCATGGTATTGGTACAGAGACAGACAGATAGACCAATGGAACAGAATTGCCCTCTGATTTTGAGGTTCAAAACCATCAAATGGAAAAAGATAGCATTTTCAGCAAATGGACTGAGTCAGATGCAGATGGATCCATGCTTATCACCCTGTACAAAAGCAGTTGATCAAGGACCGAGTTTGAGATCCACATGGGCATGAAAAAATTTCTGAACTGGCTTATACTCTAAGAAAGAATCGGCTAAAATGGGATCTCAAAACTGCAAACCTTCTAAAGCAAAGGACACTGTGGTTAGGATGGGCAACCAACAGATTGGGAAGAACCAATCCAAACAGATAGAGGCTTTATATCAAAATATACAAAGAACTCAAGAAGTTAGGAGACAAATAACCTGGAGCTAAACAAAGCACAGCTGAGGAATGCTGAATGGCTGAGAAACACCTAAAGAAATGTTCAACAAAAAAAAATGCAAATCAAAACAACCCTGAGATTTCACCTCACACCAGTGAGAATGGCTAAGATCCAAAACTCAGGTCCCTGGGAGGATGTGGGAGAAAGAGGAACACATTGTAGGTGGAAAGACTTTCCAGTTTTCCTCAGAAAATTGGACATTGAACTGCCTGAGGATCCAGCTTATACCTCTTGGGAGAGGAACATATAAAAAACACGTGCTCCACTATGTTCAAATTTGTACAGAAGCTGGAAAGAACCCAGATGCCCTTCAACAGAGGAATGGATACAGAAAATGTGGTACATCTACACAATGGAATATTACTCAGCTATCAGAAACAATGACTTTATGAAATTCTTAGGCAAATGGTCGGAACTGAAAATATCATCCTGAGGAGGTAACCCTCACAGAAAAACACACATGGTATGCAGGGAGAAATGGATTACCCTAGATGCATAGAACAAAATGAAACTCAAGAAGATGATCAAAATGTGAATGCTTGGAGGGCAGGGAAATAGAGAGGCAAAGATTAAAAACAGACACAGAAGGAACAGGAGCCTGCCCCAATGGGCCCAAATACAGCCATCCGATCAAGATGGATGAAGCGTAAATTAGATAGATACACAGATAGAAATACAGATAAACCACTGATAGATAGATAGATAGATAGATAGATAGATAAAGACTATACATCGATGAGATGGATGGATGAATATTCTAGTAAGAGCACCAGTGGATGGATGGGTCCTGGATGAACTGGATGGATGGGGCATGGGGGAGGATGGGGAGGGGATGGATGGAGGATGGAACCGAAAGGGAATAACACTGGATGGATATAAGATAGAATAAAAAAAAAAAAGAACTAGGATAGATAGAATGGAAACATTCGATAAATATAGATAGATAGATATAAAATAAATAGAATTAAATAAAAAGTTAAGGCAGCATCAGCAACAACAAAAACAAAACAAAAACCAAAACAATAAAAGCACCAACTCAGAAAGTTGTTTATATAGTGGGATTAATTTGAGTATTCCATAATTCCCTAATCTGATGGCTTACTTTAGGTTATTATATAAATACTATCAGAGAGTGCAGATGATGTTGAGTGAATACTTAATGAGTGTATTTACATTTTTCACACACACACACACACACACACACACATATATACACATATATTTGCTCATATTGTTGTCTATATGACATGTACCTTATCAGAACAGATCAAATTCCACAAGGTGGATGGATTTTTTAAAAATTTTTACATGTTTGAGTTGAGGTCTAAGCATTTATTACTAAATATGAATCATCACTGGTCACTCCAAATTAAAAATGTTTAAATGAAATGGGTTATTTACTTCATTTAATTGATGACTCTCAATTATCACGCACAATGGTAACTTCTAAATCAATATATGAAAACTTATACTCACTAATATCACAAAGAAGCAAAATTATCCCTTTTTTACAAATAAAACTATTACATATTTGAAATTTCTTACAGGCTTAAAATCTACCAGTTAATAAAGATGTATAGTACAAAAAAAGAACATGCTAACATTGGTCATTTTTCTAGGCATAAACAATGAATTGTTGGTAAAGAAAGTGAGCAATTATCCATTTAGTAAAAGACCAGAAAAGAGACACTTATGGAAAAAGTGAAGAATTACACATATTGATGAAGCAAATTAAAGGCCCAAGATAAATGGAAAGATAACCAATGGTTTGGGATTATAAAAATTAATGCCATAAAATGCCCACACTACAGATCTATAGAACATATATACATAAACTTGAATATATACAAAAACTCTAAAGATCTGGACATTAAAATTAATTTTGAGTAAAATGCACTAAGCTGGCATCATCCCCCCATCCAAGTTTCATGTTATAGGACACAGGTAGAGTAAGTAAAGAAGCATATAGATGAAAAGAGAAATAGAGACTGCAAGAAATCTGCATACCACAGTCAGTCTTTGAAAAGTGTCTGAAAAAATGATCAGTGAGAACAAGACATAGTCTTCCAGAAATGCTTTTGGGAAAGCTGATTCTTCAGATGCAGAGGGATACATCTGGACTGTTTTACTTCTGTAGATAGGTCAACCAAAAGTGGAATCAATATTGATTATCAAGCCTAAAAACAATAAAATTCTGTACTAAAAAGAAATCCTAAAAGAAAGCTTCATCCTGACACTGATGCAATGATACTTTGTATAGTTGTACATGGTTTTGAGTAGAGATGGGAGTGGGGCAGTGAACAGTGTAGATAGCAGAAGCTCAGACAACAGAAACTTGTATTGCTACATCAAATGGAAATGTTCCTGCATAGCAAAGGAAGCAATAGAAGGGAAAAACCAACATTAGCATGGGAGAAGAGTTAATATCCTAGACATATGAGAAACTTAAAGATTGCAATGGCAAAAATTTATTAAGAATAATCCAACTGAAATAAGGGTGAAGGATATAATTAGAATTCCACAAACATACATACTCATGCGTGTGTGTGTGTGTGCGCACACACACACACACACACACAAACACACACACACACACACACACACACACACACACACACACACACACACACAGGACATAAGTATGTCCTGATGTTTTAGCTTAGCAGGTAAAGATGCTTGTCACCAAGTCTGATACACTGAGCCTGCATGAGGAAGCGCACTAATTTCTGCTGGGAGTCCTGTGACCTCCACAGGAACTCTGTGGTAGCAAACTTAAACACGCATGCCCTCGCTACAAAATAAACAAAAAAAATTAAATAGACAACACATATACCCAAACTGTTTGGAAAAAAAGTGCTGGATGTCTGTATTCAGAGGGAAATTTTGATTCAGTATTATCAATTCACAGCCTTTATTGTGTCTCTTAAAATAATGTCTGGTGATGTGGACCAAAGGGAAGTCTTACTAGTGATTGTATGTGACATACTTGTAGCTATTATAGGAAACAGCTCAGAGGTTTCACAGGTTTCAAAAGGAACTTCCACAAGACTCTGCAATATTTATTTGGGATATACTGTCAAATGTAATAAAAATATTACAGTGGAGAGGTAACTATATTTCATGTTAATATCAGCCATTTTTACAATAATCAAGACATGGTATGGCCTAGGTATCCACTGACGAATGAATGGACAAGAGATTGTGGTATGAACCACATATGCATAATTTATTCAGAGGTTTGTAACAGCATGAGCAACAAGGAATCATTACACTAACTAAAATAATCCAGATGCTGTATAATGTCAAGATGGGAAATGGAGAGATATTGGCTAAAAGGAACAAAGTTCATCTCATATGTGATGAACATATCCTGGATATATCATTACAGCATAAAGGCTAGAGCTAAATATTTGTTATGCAAATTTATAAATATTTGTTAGTGTACACAGACTCATGTACACACAAACATGTAATTATATCAGTTAATAGATATGTTGATTAGCTTAATTAAGGCAATCATTTCACATTGTGAATTATACTTCTTTACATCTATACAATGCAATACTGTTCGGCTATGAAAAACAAAGACATTGTGAATTTTGCAGGCAAAGGGATGGATCTTGAGAATACTCTGCTGAATGAGGTAACCCAGTCTCCAAAGGAAATGCACAGTGTATATTCATTTATGTGTTGATATTACCCATAAAATAAAGGATACCCATGATACATTCCACAGACCCAAAGAGGCTGAAGAGGAAGGAGGGCACAAGCCAGGATGCGTCTCACTTAGAAGGGGGAATGCATTGAGATAGGGGAAGAGTCAATGGGGGTGTCCTTAGCTGTGACTCACAGCACTGGGGTTATAGAGCCTGAAGAGACTGTCTCCTGTGGCCAGGCAGGAAGTGAAGTGGAATGATAAGGTCACCAACCCACCCACAAAATTATTGCCCAAAATATATCCTGTCTACAAGAAATGCAGGATTGAGGATGGGGCAGAGACAGAGGGAACAGCCAACCAAATAACCAGCCCAAATTGAGACTGATTCCATGGGCAAGCACCAATCTCTGAAAATTTTAATGATACTCTGTTATCCTTGCAGACAGGTGTCTAGCATGGCTGTCTCCTGAGAGGCTCCACCCAGCAACTGACTCATACAGATACAGACACCCACAGCCAAACAGTGAATGGAGCTTGGGGACTCTTATGGAAGAAGAGGAGGAAGGATTGTAGGGCCTGAAGGTAATAGGAACTCCACAGGAAGACCAACAGAATCAACTTACCAGAACCCTTGGGGCTCTCAGAGACTGAACCATCAACCAGAGAACATACATGGGAGATACTTAGGCCTTCCCGCACATATGTAATAGCTGTACAGCTTGGTCTTCATGTGGGTTCTGAACAACTAGACTGGGGACCATCCCAAAAGCTGATGCCTATATGTTGGATATATTCTTCTAACTGGACTGCCTTGTCTGGCCTCAGTGGGAGAGGAAGTGCCTAGCCTCACAGAGATTTGGAGTGCCAGAATGGGGGGATATGCAGAGGAGATGTGGAGGAGAGTGAGGGAAGGAATGTGGAGAGGACAAATTGCATAATAAAATTATAGAGGATATTAAAATACATAATCTTTTAAAGCATTAGTTAATGGTAGCTACAGATATTTTAAAGAAGTGGTATAACACTACATCCTGGTATAGAAAGAGAGGTGCTTTTATAATATAAGTCAAGAGGACACAGAATGCAGTTTGATACCTTGACCATTTAGAAACAAAAGAGTAGTTTGTTTTTCCAAAGTGCCTATGCTGTCCCAAGCTATTTTCTTGTTCAGACTTACAATATAAGATATAAATTGTATTCTCAATACTGTGAAGTCATAACCTTGAAATATTTATGTCATCATCAGTAAATGAGACCTCTTAAAATAGTAATTTCCATAAATGTTATGGGACATTTATATTCTATTTACTGAATATGATTACTTCCCTTTTACCCTAAACTTTGTCTTTAAAATATAATTTGAAAACACATAAAGAGAAAATCGACATAATACATTCCTAACAAGTACAAATCCTACAGTTGGTATTTTGATGTCTATTTTTGACTGACTGAAATTAATTGTCATTTCTTCTATGAGTATGTTTTTTCTTTTAATTAATATAATATAGGCAACTTATTAATAGGTACATTAATGAGGAAAATGTCAGCCCCTCCCCATTGCCATCAGTTGCCCACAATCCCTCAGTGAGGAACAGAGCCATCTAAGCATTAAGTTCTTAAGTGTATTGGCACTTTAAGGTCCAGAAGAAACGATTTTTTTAGCACTCCTTCAACTTCTGGCTCAACATTCTTTCTATTCCTTCTTCTCTTACGTTCCTCGACCTTGGTGAAGGTGAGGGAACCTGTTGTCTTATTGAGGGATGAGCACTGCTCATCCTTTATTCTCTACACTGTGATGAGGTAAGCTTCCCCGAGGAAGGCTAAGATCAACACAATGCATAGATATAAAAGTGAACACAGAATGCAGTTTGATACCTTGACTATTTAGAATCATAGTAGTAGTTTGTTTTCCCATAGTGGCTATGTTGTCCCAAGCTAGTTTCTTGTTCAGATTTACAATACAAGTCATTAGTTCTCTACTGTGAAGTTTGCCTTAGAAATTTATTTCTAGTCTCCTTCAGTGCTATTTCTTTTTCAATTACCTAAAGGAAACTACTATCTTACTTTCATGTTAAGATTCCATTATATTAACTGTACATTTATCTTATATATATTTATAAATAAATTGCAGTGATATTCTCTAGGTGTTGTCCTCCATCTTTCTATTTTGCAGTAATATTTTCTATCTAATATTTTCTCAATATTTTCTATCTCTAAAGTGGTGAGCATTCAATATTAATACATAATTAAATTGTTATGCCTTTTATATGATTGCAATTATTTGTCCAATTGAAATCTTGGTGCAGGTGTCATTTTTAGCTTGGGGAATGTTTCTAGAAGTGGAAATAATGAATTTTGGGTTACGAATTTTGAATTACTATTTATGATTCTGTGAGATTGTGCCCCATCACTTTTCAAACTGACTATGCCACATCTAGCATTGCAAACATCCACATTCCGTCCCTGTTTTTTTCCATTTTTACAGAAATAACAATGCTTTGTTTCATTTATTTTTCCATTTTAATTGCATTTAACAGAACACACAAAAAAATCAGTCATAATATTTTGCAGATGTTTTTAGGTAATTGGTACTAAAATTATGTCTAGATTAAGTAAAAATAAGTCATATCTGGAGGGCAAAGCAGTGTTCAGAAATGTTTTCTAAAAGAAAAAGAAAAAGATATCACTGGAGTGGTGTTCTGAGAAACTAACATGTGACACTGTCTGGAGCAGATGTATGCAGTGCTGAAGTTGTGTACTTAGGACAGTGACATTGTATAACGCTGATATGTGCTGTTTTGGAAGAGGAGGATTATTAATACATGTGTAGGAGGAGATGGAATAATCTGAAAGCAGAGGTTCTGGCCTCTTTGCACATTCATGGGGGGAGGCAGAAGCCCTGGGTACAGAGCATGTCAGAACATTGGAAGGGGAAAGACTTCTGAATTTCCTGCTGATCACTGTTGGGAGCAGGACAATTAGTAGACGTATTGAAGAAGAGCAGAGGGATGTTGAAGGATCAAGGAGAGAGGTAGAACAACTCTAAGAAGAAGAGGAGAGTGACCTCACTGGGAAGATGATATTCCTAGAACCTAAGTTCCCTTGACTTGTGTGATCATGAACTAAAACATCAGCTCTGTGCTGTTCTTTCTAGTTAGTGTTCATTCTGAAGATGACCAAGAGTTGATAAGTGTGATGGTTTCAATAGGTCTGGCCTCCACAGACTCATGTGTATGAATGCTTGGCCCACAAGGAGTGACACTATTACAAGGTATGGCCTTGTTAGAGGAAATGTGTCACTATGGGGTGGGTTTAGTGGTCCTGTGTTCAAGCTCCACCCAGTGTTGAAAGGAGCCTCCTCTTAGCTGCCTGGAGAAACACAGTCATTCCCTGCCATTCTTCAGACCAAGATGTAAAACTCTTAGCTCCTCCAGCATCATGCCTGCCTGCCTGCTGCCATTCTTCCTGCCATGATGATAATAGACTAAAGACAGTGTCCTTTGCCATACAGTAGCTTTGCAGTTTTGCCAATTCTTGATGTTAGAGCTTATGGCTCGGGAAATTTTCCCCACTGTCCATCTGTTCAAGTCTCTTCCCCACTTTTTCTTCTATTAGTTTGAGTATATCTGGTCTTATGTGGAGACCCTTGATCTACTTGGACTTAAGATTTGTACTGGGCAAAAAGAATGGATCAATTTGCATTCTTTTACATGCTGACCTCCAGTTGAACCAGCACCATTTTTTGAAAATGCTGTCTTTTTTTTTTCACTGGATGGTTTTAGCTCCTTTGTCAAATGTGGGTTCATTTCTGGGTTCAATTCTATTCCATTGATCTATCTGCCTGTCTCTGTATCAATACTATACAGTTTTTTTTATCATGATTACTCTAATATAGCTTAAGGTCACAGATGGTGATTCCCCCAGAAGTTCTTTTATTGTTGAGGATAGTTTTTGCTATCCTGGGTTTTGGTTATTCCAAATGAATTTGCAAATTGCTCTTTCCAACTCTATGAGGAATTGAGTTGGAATTTTGATGAGTGATGGCATTGAATCTGTAGATTGCTTTTGGCAAAATGGCCATTTTTACTGTATTAATCCTGCCAATCCATGGGCGTGGGAGGTCTTTCCATCTTCTGAGATCTTCTTAAATTTTTTTCTTTAGAGACTTGAAGTTCTTGTCATACAGATCTTTCACTTGCTTGGTTAGAGTCATACCGAAGTATTCTATGTTATTTGTGACTATTGTGAAGGGTCCTTAATTTCTTTCCTTAATTTCTTTTTCAGTCTGTTTATCCTTTGAGTAGAGGAAGGCTACTGATTTGTTTGAGTTAATTTTATACCCAGCCACTTTGTTAAAGTTATTTATCAGGCTTAGGAGATCTCTGGTGGAACTTTTGGGGTCACTTAAGTACACTATCATATCATCTGCAAATAGCGATATTTTTACTTCTTCCTGTCCAATTTGTATCCCTTTGACCTTTTTTGTTGTCTGATTGGTGGGGGTAGGACTTCAAGTACTATATTGAATAGATATGGAGAGAGTGGGCAGCCTTGTCTAGTCCATGATTTTATTGGGAACCTAACTATTCTTAATGGCACCAACTATTAAATAGAGTTAGGTTGAGAGATATGCTCTCCACTGAAGTTTGGTAGTGATACAATTCTGTCCATGAGAGAAAATTATTATCAGTGGACGCTGAAAAAAAAGATAATGATATCAAGGATTTAATAAATATTGGTCCAATAAGAGAAAAAATGTTACAAGGAATTTGAAAATAAATTGCTTATTAAAATCATCTAACATTTATTCCATGTATGCTATTATCATTCCCAACTATATGACCATAGAGCAACAATTATACATTGCTATAATAATGCTTATAATGTAATATATTCATTGCATATATTATAATAAAATTGTTCTGCAAGTTAATGTAAAGGAAAAATCCAAATGAAGTGGAAAAATAAAATAAGATTCAGTTGATTTAAAACTTATCTGCCATGACATCCTCTGGTAAACACACAATTTCTGTGAAGTCTCACTATGGTGGTTATTATTACAGTCTTTTTTCTACAGGAGGTAATTTGCCAATTAACATATTACTTCTCTCACCAACTATAATCCTTGTGATTATTGCAGCCCTTCTCTAAGAAAAAGAAAATTTTAAGAGTTTCCCCCATAATGATAAAAAGCTTAGGTGCAAGTGTTTTCGTCCTTACCATCTCTAGAATTTGTACTATCACATAAGAGAATTAAGCAATAACTCCTAAAAGGAAAATAACTGGATTCATAAAAGTTACTCTATATATGTATTCTATGGTGCTTTCTGCTTTTAGCTGGTTATGGAACTAGGTAAGGCTCTCAACAATGCTGTTCTGGTATCTGTCAGCTCAGAGTACCTAATACAAAGACCCAATGCCTTGAAACAAGGATCTGCCACCAATTACTCTTGTCCAGTTCCTAGGCTGTAAACTGTATCTTGGTGGACCTCAGAAGTTTGTGGTAAATTAAACTTCTGCTTGTTTAGTGAAGCAATTATACACTATAATATGTTATAGCAAATTATGCATTTCACAAGGCTAAATTCTGGTAGCATGTATAGTGCGATAGTTTCTATGAATTTGAAAGATAAAAGCTTTTGTATTAAATTTCTTTCATTAAAACGTCACTGCAGCAAGATAAGATTATTATGCATATAAACACAATTAATCAGTGTCACTTTAAAACTCGCATTTACTTTTTCTTAATTTACTATTTAAAGTAATGCTGTACAATTTAAGAAAAGATGTACCTTTGAATATAAGCAAAATTAGAAAATAATAGTTAAAAACATCAATAATGGTTCATTAGTCATGACAAATATACCTTATTAACCAAAGTTGCTATATTATGAAAACCTGAATGTAAGATTATAGTTCTTACAATCTTCACGACCTTACTGTAGAGCTGATACTATTATTAAAGACACTTATTTCTAAATATTAGCATTCATCAATAATTCTACCACCCTCTTAGATAAAAATTTATTAAGCCCAATACATTAGAATACTTTTCTGTTCCCTTGTGCATGAGGAAGCAACAAAAGAGTGTGCACATCTCACTAAGTATGTAGTCCATGTCTGCATGCATGGGCTCCACTCTCAGATCCTCCAGAACCTTCCTTCGACACTAGAAAGCACCATATTAAAGTGTCATCATACATGCAGGGTACAGAAAAGAAGTGCTGCCTTGTAGGGCACTCATAAATATTCAATTTCATTTACAAAATCGGTAGAATGTGTTTAGCAAATAATTTCCATATATTTTAAATTATTTTGTACACTCTAAAGATAATAATATATCATGTCTCTCTTCCCTTTACTCCCTCCAAAACCTCCCAGATACCCCTCCTTGCTGTATTTCAAATTCATGGACCGTTTTTCATTAAGTGTGGTTATATGCATATATAATTTCCTTAATTTTAAAATAAAAATTCTACTTTTTGTCTATTACAAATTGTAGTATTTTATTTCCTTTCATATTTCCTGCATATGTAGCATTTATGAACATTTTTAATGAGCTTATATTATTCTTTCTAGAGATTTGAGACAAAAAGATATACTAAAATAGATTGTTCCATAGAATTTACAAAAAGGCAATGCAGAAATAAAGCAATAATTTTTCCAGGCTAGAAGAGTATAATCATTCTACCTTAGCACACCTTGTAGGATATTATTAGATACATGCTTGTTTTCCCATAGCCTCAGAATTTTCCTATTAAAGCTTTATATCAAATGGCTGAATTAACCTCAAGCTAGGAAATAATTGCATTACTTTATCTGTAAGCTCAATGCCAGGGGTAATGCAGATATTTAATTAGTAACAGGTAAGAGGGGTGCTAAACATATCCAAAATAATTAAGAAGAAATTGGGCTAGACAGATGTATCAATTAACTAAGCGCATCAAGACTTCATCTTTGGTATCTACACTTTAGAGTGAATCCTTTTCATTTGGGGAAGGCACTAAGTCAGTGGTTCTCAACTTGAGGGTCCCACGCACCCCCACCCCCACCAGGGGTCTTGTATCAAACATTTATTTTTATACCAAATATTAACATTATGATTCATAACAGTAGCAAAATTACAATTATAAAGTAGCAACTGAATTATATTTATAGGTTGCAGCATTAGGAAGGTTGAGAACCATTGCTCTAAGAAATACTACTTTTATACTTTAAAAAAGTTACAGTTTATATAATGACATAAATAATACACTACAACCATTTGATCCACTTTTTAATGAGTATTTCCTACAACATTTGTCATTTAAAACTAGATTAATTTTTTCAATTTAATTTGTTTTTTTTATATATTCACTTTACATCTGCTCACTGACCCCCTCCTGGTCAACACCTGAAATCCTTCGCCTTTTCCCCTACCCCCCTCTTCCGATTTGGAGGGGACCCCGCATATCTGCCCACCCTGGACCTTCCTCTCCCACTGAGGACAGACAAGGAGTTCTAGCTAGGAAAATGTATCCCATGTACAGGCAACAGCTTTTGGGACAGTCCTCAATAAACTTGTTTGGGACCACACGAAGACCAAGCTGCACATCTGCTACATATGTACCAGAAGTCCTAGTTCCAGTCCATGAATGTTCTTTGGTTGGTAGTTCAGTCTCTGAGATCCTCAAACGGCCAGGTTAGTTAATTCTGTTGGTATTCCCTTCGAAGCTGCAATCCTTCCTCCTATTCTTCCAAGGAGTCCCCAAGCTCCAACCACTGGGTACCTCTGTCTGTGTCAGCTGATGGATGGAGCCTCTCAGAGCACAGCATGCTACTGTCTGCACGCATAACAAAGTATCATTAATAGTGTTAGGAATCGATGCTTGCCAATGGGCTGGGTCTCAAGCAGGGACAGTTACTGATTGGCCGTTCCCTCAGTCTCTGCTCTATTCCCCGTGCCTGCTTTTCTTGTAGACAGAATACATTTTGGGTTGAAGTTTCTTTGGGCGAGTTGGTGTCTATCGCTCTACTGGGATCCCTGCCTGGCTACAGGAGGTGGCCTCTTCAGGATCCATATCCCCAGTGTAGTGAGTCACAACTCAGGTCAACCCCATTGATTTTTGAGAAGCTCCCTTATCCCAGGTCTCTGGTTCATCCTGGAGATGAACCACCAACCTCCTGTCAGTTGCAGATTTCCATTCATTTTCATGGCCATCTAGTCTTTCTTGTCCCTCCCCACACCTGATCCTAAACCCCACATTTCCCTCCACATCCCCCTCTTCCTAGATCCCTCCCTCCACCTGCCTGTTATTATTATTAAATCTCCCCTTCTAGGTGTGATTCAACTTTCATTGTTTGGGCCTTCCTTCTTGTTTAGCTTCTTTGGGTCTGTGGGGTGTAGAAGTTGGCACTCCCATCAGGAATGAAGAATTGTTGTCTGTGCTCCACATCCTTGAAAGCATGTGTGATCTCATGAGTTTTGATCTTAGCCATTCTAATGGGTGTAAGAGAGAACCTCAGAGTTGTTTTGATTTGCATTTTCTTGGTGACTTAGGACTTTAACGATTTCTTTATGGACTTTGAGATTCCTCTGTTGAGAATTCTGTTTAGTTCCGCACCCCATTTTAATTAGGATTTTTGAGTTGTTGGTGTCTAATTCCTTGAGTTCTTTGTAATTTTTTGATATTAGACCCCTGTCAGATGCAGGATTGGTGAAGCTCCTGTCCCAATCTGCATGCTGTCTTAGCCATTCGGTGTTCCTCAGCTGAGAATGCTTTGTTTAGCTCTGTACCCCATTTTTAATAGGATTATTTGGAGTTTAACTTCTTGAGTCCTTTATATATATTGGATATTAGCCCTCTGTCAGATGTAGGATTGGTAAAGACCTTTTCCCAATCTGTTGGTTGCCAATTTGTCCTATTGACAGTGCCCTTTGCCTCACAGATCTCTGCAGTTTGATGAGGTCCCATTTATCAATCGTTGATAACCCGCAAAAGAGCCATTCGTGTTCTGTTCAGGAAATTGTCTACTTACCCATTGTGTTCAGGGATATTTCCCACTTTCTCTTCTATGATATTTAGTGTACCCAGTTTTATGTGAGGTATTTGATCCACTTGAACTTGAGTTTTGTGCAAGTTGATGAACATAGAACTATTTTCATTCTTCTACATGTAGATATCCAATTAATCCAGCACCATTTGTTGAAGATGCTTTCATTTTTTCCACTGTATGGTTCTGGTTTCATTACCAAAAATCAAGTGTCCATGTCCATAGGTTCTTTCTGGGTCTTTGGGTTGGTTACATTAGTCAATGTGTCTATTTCTGTATCAGTGCCATATAGTTTTTATCACTATTGCTCTGTAGTACAGCTTGAGGTCAGGGATGGTGACTCCCCAAGAAGTTCTTTTATCATTCAAGATTATTTTGGCTATCCTGTTTGTTGTTTGTTTGTTTGTTTGTTTGTTTTTGTTTTTTCCACATGAAGTTGAGAATTGCTCTTACAAGGTCAATAAAATTTCTGTTGGCATTTTAATGATGATTGTATTGAATCTGTAGATTGGTTTTAGTAAGATGGCCATTTTCATTATATTAATCCTAATGATCCATGAGCATGGGAGATCTTTCCATCTTCTGAGGTCTTTGTTGGCTTCTTTCTTCAGGGACTTGAGGTTCTTGTCATATAAATCTTTCACTTGCTTTACAACAAGATATTTTATAATAGTCATTGTGAAGGGTATTGTTACCTTTTTTCTTTATTGGCTTGTTTAACATTTATATGAAGTTGGGCTACTGATTTCTTTGAGTTAATTTTTTACCAAGCCACTTTACTGAAGGAGTTTATCAGCTGTAGGAATTCTCTGGTAGAATTTTCAGGGTCACTTATGTATACTGTCTTATTTATCTGTAGATGGCAATAGTTTTGACTTCTTCCTTTCCAATCTGTATCTCCTTGATCTCCTTTAGTTGTCTTATTGCTCTGGCTAGAACTTCAAGTACTCTATTGACTAGATAGGGAGCAAGTGAACAGTCTTGTCTTATCTCTGATTTTAGTGGAATTATTCCAGTGTTTCTCCATTTAGTTTGATTCCAAACAACATTCTCAAACTTAGCACAACTATCACCAGATCAGTGTTTGCAGATTTAGTCTCTACACTGGCATACGTGTCAAGCAGAAACCTGTATCACTATATGACAGGTTTACATTTTTTGCCTTTATACCCTCCAAATCAAATAGGATGGGCCTATTTCTGCCCTTAAATAAGCACTCTAGGACTTTGAAGCTATGAGCCTCACACGTGACCCAACTTAGCATCAGCATTGTGGTATATCAGCTAACCAGTCTTCGCCAGCACCACTAGAACTTTAAGCATTGATCAATACTGCATTCACTGGAGGTATGAGAAGGTAGATATCACAAAACTAACTTGAAATTCAATGGAATCTTGTATTGGACACATCAGAAACTTTCTGTGTATAACCTTAAGAACAACCAACCCCATTGCCAAGTAGAAACACTAATAACTAATTTATCATATTCATTCAGTTAAACATAACATGTGATTGGTTGAAGCCTTTTTGGGCCATGAGTTGATTTCAGCAGCAAGCAGTCCACAATAGTCAGTATATGGCACAGTCTCATCCCAGTACCTCACTAATCAGCGTGGGCATTCTAAACACAGACAATATTGCCCAACCATACAGACTGTGCAGAAGGTACCTATTACACTATAGTATGGAGGAGACATTTGGGGGCATGGACTAAATTTCCAGGCACTCCCTGAGTCATGCTGTACTGTGACCCAACTTTAGATTTCAGACAAACCTGGGCTTGAGTCATTCTTTAGTGTTGAAACAATAGTGGTCTCACAGTAATAGCAGAAGAAATTGCAGTCATGGAGAAAAAGGAAAGCATGAAACAAATGGCCTGTTTAGAATTAGCAGAAGTACAGGACGTACAGGCTATGCAAACATGAACAAGAGGACTGGAATATTCCTTCCACATCAAGATCGGATTATTTAATAACATTAAATATACCTGGAAAGTCATTTATTATCTCCCTTAGTGATGAAAATCAGTGCCTGAAAACACCCTAACTGTAACAAATTTGTAATGAAGATTATAAACCACTGCTTTAAATAAACGTAAAATCTTTAGGTAAAGGCTGACAAATAATTTGAAAAAATTAACAGAGGGATAGAATCAATTTAAAAATTAAAGTGTAAAACTTGAGACCCATCCTGATCCAATCTCTGACACTATTAATGATACTCTTTTGTGCTCGCAGACAGGCACCTAACATATCTGTTCTCTGTCCACACAGCAGCTGAACAAAACAGATGCAGAGACATAGCCAAACATTAGACAGAGCTCAAGGAGTCTTGTAGAAGAGTTGGGAGCGGGGGAGGATTGAGGAACCTAGAGTGACTGAAACTCCATAAGAAGACCAACAAAGTCAAATAACCGGGCCCCTTTGTGGCTTCCAGAAACTGAACAATTAACCAAAGAGCTGGACCTAGGTACCACATACAACATATAACAGAAGGGCAGCTTGGTCTTGATTTGGGTTCCCTCACAACCGAAACAGGGGCTGACCCTTACTCTGTTACCTGCCTATTAATCCTCTTCCCCTAACTGGGCTGCCTTGTCTGGCCTCAGAGGACGAAGATCTGCCTAGTCCATCAGAGATTTGATGTGCCAAGGTGAGTTGCTACCCAGGGCAGGGGCTTCCTCTTCTCACAGGAGAAGGGAAGGGAGGACCGGGGGAGGAATTATGTGACAGGGGACTGGGAGGTCAGGATGTAAAGTGAATAAATTAATGAATAGACGTGTGTAAAAATCACTAAATTTAGAATAGAAAAATTGAAATCATCATAGGTGCATCAACATACTGAACCATAAGGATATAGGAATACTGAATGCAAAGACAAGCTATTTGAAAATACACATTTGGAAAGGAAGAAAAGGAAAATAATCAGAAAGAATGAAGGATAATCAGAAAGAATGAAGGAAGCCCACAGGAACTCAGGATTTGTGAGACAACATCGAAAGGTCAAATATTTGTGTTGTTGGAGTTCAACAAGGACTTGAGGGTGGCACAAGGACAGCATGATTATTCAAAATAATCATAGCAAATGGTTATGCACTTGACATGCAACAACTCAAGAGCACACATTTTTTTCATTACCACATGGAACATTCTCCAATATATAATCAGATAAGTCACAAAACAAGTCTAAACTGTAATGTAAGAAACTAGACATCACTCACAAGAAAACCAGTGGAAACTATAAAAAAAAGATGAATGTAAATTAAGTAACCCACAATTCAATGACCAATGGGTTGAAGAAGAAATCAAGAAAGAAAATATGAAAATCCTTGAGTACATTGAGAGTATAGCCAAGCTTTACCAAAACTAAAGACCTACAGCCAACGGCATCGATTGTATTCGGTATCTATGCCAAAAAGGAATGACATCACACCGCTTTGTGTCAAGTGACTAGAAAAACAAAAACAAGCCAAAAAATGAAATAGAGAATGTAGATAATAAAAAACAATTAAGAAACCTAAGTTCTGACTCTTCTAAACTATAAACAAAATTGGCAAACACTTAGCTACAAAATAGAAGGGGAAAAATTCAAATACACTCATAGATGAAAGGGAAGACATTGTGATTGATAGCACAAAATTGCAAAAGATTGCTCAATATTTTCAGGAGCAACACCTGCCAGCTAATTTGGTTACCCCTCAAAATGGATAAATTCTTTGAAATTTATATAAAGAATATCAAAATGGAAAAGTCAAGTTGTCTCAATGTGCAGATGTTCTCTGGTCAATAGAAATCGTCTAAGATTGTATTAATAACTATTACAAGACAGCGCTTGTTCTGGTACAGTCCAAAGTGCTTGGGGACTGTGTATTACAATGAAGACATGGCCAAATCCACGACCCATACCACAAAGAAATAACATCTTTAAAACTTCAACAGTGATTTGAGTCACTTAAGAGGGTCAACTCCAAGTTACTGAGGAACATCAACTTCGCTAAAGCCATGACCAAAAAGGTCTGAAGAAGATCCACATAAACAATGAAGGCAATGAATGCATGTGTAGCTACCACCAAGATCATTTTGAAGCATCCAAGTGGTATCCTATAGAATGGAAAAAGTCTTTACCAGTTACCTATGTGCTAGAGGATCAGAGAATCGCTCAGCACCATCAGAGAAACTTCCTTCAGTAGATGGTCAGTAACACAATTTTTAATATAATTTTTGAATAAAATAACTTTTAAAGGACACGAAGGTAGGAGAAAGACACATTGGAGGGTATCAGTTGGAGAGGAAGCAAAGGCACGCCCCTCTGCATCTATTTTAAGGCTCTTAGATTAGTTGTTTTATGGAACTCCCAGAAGTAGGAGCAGGTGTTTCTCTGACTCTCTTGCCTGTTCTTGAGACCCTTTCCCTCCCACTAGTTTGTCTTGTCAAGCCTTGATAGAAGGGCTTTTGCCTTGACTTGTATCATGATTTATCATGTTTGGCTATTATTACTTGGAGGCCTGTACTTTTTTTAAAGAGGAAATGGAAGGAGAGTGATCCGGGGGAGACGGTAAGTGGAGAGGAGCTGGGAGTCATAGAGGGAGGGGGAGCA
This sequence comes from Rattus rattus, assembly GCF_011064425.1. Taxonomy (NCBI): domain Eukaryota; kingdom Metazoa; phylum Chordata; class Mammalia; order Rodentia; family Muridae; genus Rattus; species Rattus rattus. The sequence goes on along the minus strand of NC_046161.1, from coordinate 78,756,294 downwards.
GTGCTCAGGATGCATGGTATGACAGAAGAATAATTTTAATAAATATGAAAATACATTGTATAATGCATAATGTAAAAATAAAATACTAATTAAAAATCTGAATCCCTTCACAATAAATCAACATTCCTATACTACATGCTTTACTTTGTTTTACTTTAATACATTATGTAAGGAAACTCTATTTAAAAATATAAAGTGGATGCAGGGCCTGGTGGCACACACTTAATCCCAACATTAGCAGCACTGGGAGGAAGAGGTGGGTAAACCTGTGTGATGAAAATATGTTCTACACAGTGAGTTCCAGGACAGCCAGGGCTATGGAGACCTCACCAGAAAGAAAGCATGGAGGAGAAATGTAGAAATACTACATGCAGAGCTTCATTCTTAACATGACAAATAAATTACTCCCTTTGCATGGTTCAGTTTTAGTTAAGACCCATTCAGATACATGAGTTACAGATGTGCTCATGGCAAAGCCTTTGGGATGTGAATGAAGGGTGAAAACAAATATTTAAAAATAACTTAACTAACAGACAGTAAAAAATTACATTTGAAAACCATCACTGTAGTTTCACGATTAAGAAGAGCCCTCGGGGAAGTAGAATGTGCATCTCGTTGAAATTGTACACCCAGCAGTGTGGGTGTGTGGAAGGTCACAGCATGTCACTTGTGAACGTGGGAGGAGAGACGTTTTAAGAACGTCACTTGGCAGATGACAAATGTCCTCCAGGCTTTTCTAGATTAAAACCTGCCAAACATAAAATTTCTGCATAAAGCTGTCAACTGATCTGTGGCACTATTGTAGGACTAAAGATTTCAGGGGAGATAGCCAACAGAATGCAGCAAGATTAAAAGCAGCGTTGAATGTTTGGGAGCAAAAGAGGACAGGGAAGCTAAAAAGAGAACTTGAAATATGTGGAGGAAGAAGAGAAATATTATAATGGACAAGATAATAACCTGACTGCAAGCAACAGAACCAAATTGAGGGCTATGGACTGTTTCCTTTTCGTGTACATTTAAAGTATGAGAGCCAAGAGGGATACTGAGAAGGTCAGGGAGCAGGATGATAAGAGTTCTGAACACTGTGATGGTCCCCACCCCCCAAGCTTCAGCCTTAGCTCAACCATGTATCTCAGTAAATCAGTTTATTGCCATTCTTCATGTAAATGTCCTTTTCTCTAAAAACAGACATGATCTTCTCTCCAGAGTTCCATGATATGGTTTAAATTGCATAACACAGTCAGACATCTTGGCTATGCTGCCTAGTAAATAAATGATTACTACATACTTGTCCACTTGCTTCATCAAACAATGTGAGAATTGGTCCACATAAACTAAATGGCATTTTCAAGATCACAGAAAATTTGCTGTGATCGCAGCTACTATATTATTTTTCTCTGTTTTCACCTGTGGGTGGTACCCTGGAAGGACACTTGAATATGATGTTTTTGTTATTATTGTTTATAGACTGACTTAGTCAACTTTAGTTGACAAAGTTGAGGTGTTTTAAATCCTTTTAGTTAAGGTGATCATAAATAATCAAGACAAATAATTCACCCGAATTCTCATCATACTGTTACCAAGTGGTAAGTTGCCAGAAGGTAGTTATTTCATAGCTGATATACACTTTATTCCCATTTCATTATTTTCATAAAAACAAAGGGGGTAACATTAAGACCAGGTTCAGGAAACCAAGTCATGGTTATTATGGACTTACTGGAATGTTCTTATTGCTTTATATTTACTTGTAACTGCAGCTTATTTCAAATATTTTCAACTTGACGCTCCATGCCTCCTTCTCATGGGTTCCAGAAGCCTGTCTCATTCTGTGACTGTTGAAGTTGAATTTAGGAAAGGTCAGCTGTAATTATTAATGATGTACCCAGCATATTGACGTCAAACTTCACACAGCTGGATGTGAAGGCAGTGATGAGGCTGACTCTAATTGATGCCAGTGATCGGACTGCAAACTGGCAGGAACTGAAGTGCTCTGAAGAACTGCAAGCTTTTCTATTCTCTTCTCCCTGGCTTCTCACAACACCGTACTGAAACTGGATGACTGCTGTCTTAACATTATTCCAAGGACCCTTATTTCTCACTCCAAATCTAATATGTGTATTATATATTTATGTATATATATGTATATTAGATTAATATATATATATATATATATATATATCCCCGAATTTGTTTTTTATATTTTTGGTTTTTCAAGACAGGGTTTCTCTGTATACCACTGACATCCTGGAACTTGCTTTGGAGATCAGGCTGGCCTCGATCTCAGGAGATCTGCCTGCCTCTCGCTCCCAAGTACTGGGATTAAAGATGTCATCATGCCTGGCTTTAAGCCCTAAAACTTTAAGTGGAAAAATAATCTCTAGTTGGCTTTGAAATATAATTCCCTAATACATTAATTGCTCAGCTTTTTATTGTTTAACGATGTCATAATTCATATAATGAATGTAATCATTTTACCACATTCTGTTCCTTTGTCTGCTTTCCTCCCCCACTGAAACGAGGCTTCCCAATATGTTTTCTTCCTACCTTCAAGACTTCTGACTCGTGTGTCTGCCCTGAGTTAATTAGAGTTTCTTCCTCAAGCCTGGGTCACAAGCTTCCCTTGCTCCTCTGTAATTCTTTCAACACAAACGTGTTCCCAAGAAGCCACAACTATATAGGTACTCTCATGGCAGTTATTAAAGCAGTCACTGAGTTTATATATCTTGGTGTTTAATGAAGTGTCACAGACAAGGAAGGGAAATCTATAAGTAGAATAAAGCTTGACTTCATTAAGTTGAGATCTATGCCTTTCCATAATGGAAGACGTTCAGTGTAATTAACTAGAAATTTATCTGTGTCTTCTGTGGAATGACAAAATAATCAGAGATTGGTGTGGACCACGGCCGAAAACCAAACAGCATGATTATTCGTGCCACACTTAGAGAAGGAAGTCCTATTTTACTGACCCAATACCTTAACCTTAACCTCATGGCTGGTTTTGTTATTGGATCTTTGAACAAGAACTATGTTGACTGAAGAAAGAGAATGATCTATCTATAGAGTCAATGGTTTTGATTAATTTTGAAAATAAGATTTAAGGCTATTGTGGATCCTTTGGTGAGTGTTCATATTGGACATACATATACGTCTGTCAATATAAAATGACTTGTACACATTCTCTGGTGTAAATTTTAGGTCAGTGTTCATCTACCTATCTATATTCTTTTAACTAATGGCCTCACTTTGGTTCCTCACTCTTTCCAAATAAAGGAAGAAAACAAGTATTCTGCTTGAAGTTTGACAACTGGCAATTCTTTCCTGCCACCCACTCCTTCAAGTCATCCTGGAGCTGGGGTTTAATGCTACATGGACACACGTTTATAAAGGAACAGGATATTGGGAACACATATATGAACCAGAATGGCAGGTTTTTTCTTCTTTATGAACACTGCAATAGCACACAGACATAGACTGAGAGAAGATGACTTAGGAGCAATCTGAATAAAAGCAAACTGAGCCTCCTATTAATACATCTTACAATTTTGGAGCATAGTTGAGCTTGTTCTTTGATACTATTTCTACATGATGATATACTTTTGCTGAAAATATTCAATTTTGTAAAGACAAAAAACAATCAGTTTTAAGTGATAGTCCTAGATTTTATGATGATCAGAATCTTTTCCTGGGCCTAATTTCCAAGTCAGAAACTGTTTCCCAAATGAGGCTGGTTAAGTTCGGAGGGTGACCGATTTTCTCCAAAACTGCTTTGAACTGTGGTCCTGTTTTTGTTGTTGCTGTTTTGTGACAAACATCTCATTTCTAGGACAACTTTTATTTTTGGATATACTGTCTCTTAAAGCAAAATAGTAGTGAATTTGAAATGAAGTATTAACTTTCCACAGGTCTTCCTTTTTCTGTTTTCAGCAGAAAGTGAAGCTCTACAGTGGAGTCTAGATGTATGATTCCATTATATGAGCAGATGGTAAAAAGTTTACTGACATTTAGGTTGTCTCAATATTCTTTTGAACATTTACTCTGACAGGGAATGTTCATGGATTTATCTCCTATCTAGTGTGAATGTATTTTATTGAAACATCTAAAGTAAATTCCTTTCCTGCATATCAGAAGCAATAAATAGGTTGAAGAGTTTACAGAGAAGACTTGTGCAGATAGAATTGGGGGGTGAAGACATTTATGAGCTGTGGACTTCTGGGTAAGATAGTAGATTAGAAACTCTCTTTAAGTGACCTGATAAAGGAGAAGTCAAGAAAAACAAGGGTGGGGACTTAATGAATTAAGTATGTATAAAAATGTTCTATAAAAACCCATGATGTTGCAACTGAACTAAATCTGTAATTAGAAGTAACTGTAGAAAATAAGTGACATAAAAACGTGATGGGGTTTATTTGAGGTTAATGGGTTAAGTCAGAATGGCACTAGGGGCATAGCAATAAGTTGGTAGTAAACGGTGGCTAAAAAAACTTAGGATGAATGAGAAAGCCTTAAAAAATTCCCTGATATACAAAGGCCATTTAATAAATATAATATAAAAACTGGGACTTGAATACAGGGACTTTATGGAGAGGTAAACAATAATGTCAACAGAAGACATGGGTTATTAAATAAAAATCTCAGCTCACAGCACAAGATAGCTCGCTACTACTTACTAGCCAAGGAAGTTCAAGAGACCCCCTAAACAATTCAGGCTATTACAATTGCTCTTATTTGCCAACCATAACTAGAAAATAAAAACATTTTGCTGAAAACACTTTTATTTTTTTTTTATTAACTTGAATATTTCTTATATACATTTCGAGTGTTATTCCCTTTCCCGGTTTCCGGGCAAACATGCCCTAATCCCTCCCCCTTCTTTATGGGTGTTCCGCCCCCACCCTCCCCCATTGCCGCCCTCCCCCAACAGTCTAGTTCACTGGGGTTCAGTCTTAGGGGGACCCAGGGCTTCCCCTTCCACTGGTGCTCTTACTAGGATATTCATTGCTACCTATGAGGTCAGAGTCCAGGGTCAGTCCATGTATAGTCTTTAGGTAGTGGCTTAGTCCCTGGAAGCTCTGGTTGCTTGGCATTGTTGTACATATGGGGTCTCGAGCCCCTTCAAGCTCTTCCAGTTCTTTCTCTGATTCCTTCAACGGGGGTCCTATTCTCAGTTCAGTGGTTTGCTGCTGGCATTCGCCTCTGTGTTTGCTGTATTCTGGCTGTGTCTCTCAGGAGAGATCTACATCCGGCTCCTGTCGGCCTGCACTTCTTTGCTTCATCCATCTTGTCTAATTGGATGGCTGTATATGTATGGGCCACATGTGGGGCAGGCTCTGAATGGGTGTTCCTTCTGTGTCTGTTTTAATCTTTGCCTCTCTATTCCCTGCCAAGGGTATTCTTGTTCCCCTTTTAAAGAAGGAGTGAAGCATTCACATTTTGATCATCCGTCTTGAGTTTCATTTGTTCTAGGCATCTAGGGTAATTCAAGCATTTGAGCTAATAGCCACTTATCAATGAGTGCATACCATGTGTGTTTTTCTGTGATTGGGTTACCTCACTCAGGATGATATTTTCCAATTCCAACCATTTTTTAAATTTTATTTTTTATTGGATATTTTATGTATTTACATTTCAAATGTCATCCCTTTTCACCCTCTCCCATCCCTCCTCCCCGCTCCCCCTGTTTCTATAAAAATGTTCCCATTCCCACTTACCCACTCCTACTTCAATGCCATGGCACCCCCTACAATGGAGAAATGAGCCTTCACAGGAACAAGGACTTCTCCTACTGATGCCAGACAATGCCATCCTCTGCTACATATGGGACTGTTGTCATGGGTCCCTCCATGTGTACTCATTGGTTGGTGGTTTATTCCCTGGGAGCTCTGGGGGTATCTGGTTGGTTGATATTGTTGTTCTTCCTACAGGAATGCACACCCCTTCAGCTCCTTCAGTTTTTTCTCTAACTGCTCCCTTTTGGTCCAGTGCTCAGTCCGATGGTTGGCTGCAAGCATCCTCATCTGTATCAGTAAAACTCTGGCAGAGCCTCTTAAGAGACATCCATAGCAGGCTCCTGTCAGCAACCACTTCTTGGCATCAGCAATAGTGACTGGGTTTGTTGGATGCATATGGGATGGATTCCCAGGTGGGGCAGTCTCTGGATGACCATTTCTTCAGTCCCTGATCTATGTCCCCTTTTTCTCCCTTCTAAGAAGGACTGAAGCATCCACATTTTGGTCTTGCTACTTCTTGAGCTTCATAAGGTCTGTGAATTGTTTCTTGGGTATTCTGAGCTTTTGGGCTAATATCCATTTATCAGTGAGTGTATACCATGTGTGTTCTTTTGTGACTGGGTTACCTCACTCAGGATTATATTTTCTAGTTCCATCCATTTGCCTAAGAATTTTATGTAGTCATTGTTTTTAATAGCTGAGTAGTACTCCACAATTTCTGTATCCATTCCTCTTTGAAGGACATCTGGGTTCTTTCCAAATTCTGGTTATTATAAATAAGGCTGCTATGAACATAGTGAAGCACTTGTCCTTGTTATATGTTGGAGCATCTTTTGGGTGTATGCCCAGGAGTGGTATAGCTGGGTACATGGGTCCTATGTCCAATTTTCTGAAGATTTCCAGAGTGGTTGTACCAGTTTTCAGTCCTATAAACAATGGAGGAGTGTTCCTCTTTTCCCACATTTTCACCAGCATCTGCTGTCACCTGAGTTTTTGATCTTAGCCATTCTGACTGGTGTGAGGTGAAATCTCAGGGTTGTTTTGATTTGCATTTCCATGATGTAGAACATTTCTTTAGGTGCTTCTCAGACCTTCGGTATTTCTCAGGTGAGAAGTCTTTCTTTAGCTCTGTACCCCATGTTTTATTAGGATTATTTGATTCTCTAGAGTCTAGTTTCTTGAGTTCTTTGTTAGACGTTAGCCCTCTATAGGATGTAGGATTGGTAAAGATCTTTTCCCAATCTCTTGATTGCCGTTTTGTCCTAATGTCCTTCTGTATCCTTTGTCTTACAGAAGCTGTGCAATTTTATGAGGTCCCATTTGTCAATTCTTGGTCTTAGAGTAAAAGCCATTGGTTTTCTGTTCAGGAAATTTTCCCCTGTGCCTATGTGTTCCAGGATCTTCCCCACTTTTTCTTCTATTACTTACAATATATCTGGTTTTATGTGGATGTCTTTGATGAACTTGGACTTGAACTTTGTACAAAGAGATAAGAATGGATCAATTTGCATTCTTCTACATGCTGGCCTCCATTTGAACCAGCACCATTTGTTGAAAATGCTGTCTTTTTTGAACTGGATGGTTTTACCTTCTTTGTCAAAAATCAAGTAACCATAAGTATGTGGGTTAATTTCTGGGTATTCAATTCTATTCCTTTGATCTACCTGCCTGTCTCTATACTAATACCATGCAGTTTTTATCATTATTGCTCTGTAATATAGCCTGAGGTCAGGGATGGTGATTCCCCCAGAAGTTCTTTTATTGTTGAGAATAGTATTTTCTACATCGAGTTGTTTGTTATTCCAAATAAATTTGCAAATTACTCTTTCTAACTCTATGAAGAATTGAGTTGGAATTTTGATGGGGATTGCATTGAATCTGTAGATTGCTTTTGGCAATATGGCCATTTTTACCATATTAATCCTGCCAATCTATGAGCATAGGAGGTCTTTCATCTTCTGAGATCTTCTTCAATTTCTTTTTTCAAAGACTTGGAGTTCTTTTCATACAGATCTTTCATTTGCTTGGTTAGAGTCATGTCAAGATATTTTATATTATTTCTGGCTATTGTGAATGGTGTTGTTTCCCTAATTTCTATCTCAGCCTGTTTATCATTTGCTTAGAGGAAGGCTACTGATTTGTTTGAGTTAATTTTATATCCAGCCACTTGCTGAATTTGTTTACCAGGTTTAGGAGTTCTCTGGTATAATTTTTGGGGTCATTTAGGTATACTATCATATCATCTGCAAATAGTGATATTTTGACTTCTTCCTTTCCAATTTTTATTCATTTGACCTCTTTTTGTTGTTTAATTGCTCCAGTTAGGACTTCAAGTACTATATTGAATTGGTAGGGAGAGAGTGGGCAGCCTTGTGTAGTCCCTGATTTTACTGGGATTGTTTCAAGTTTCTCTCCATTTAGTTTGATGGTGGCTAAGGGTTTGCTGTACATGGCTTTTACTATGTTTAGTTATGGTAATTGAATTCCTGATCTTGCCAAGACATTTATCATGAAAGGGTATTGAATTTTGCTGAAAGCTTTCTCAGCATCTAATGAGATGATCATGTGGGGTTTTTTTTTATTTGAGTTTCTTTATATACTGGATAATGTTGATGGATTTCCATATATTGAACCATCCCTGCATACCTGGGATGAAGCCTAATTGATCACGGTGAATGTTAATTCTGATGCGTTCTTGAATTTGGTTTGCAAGAATTTTATTGAATATTTTTGCATCAATATTCATAAGAGAAATTGGTCTGAAGTTCTCTTTCTTTGTAGGGTCTTTGTATGGTTTAGTTATAAGCATATTTGTGGCTTTCAAGAACAAATTAAGTTGTATTCCTTCTGTTTCTATTTTGTGTAATCAATTAAAAAGTATTGGTATTGGGTCTTCTATGAAGGTCTGATGGAATTCTGCACTAAACCTATCTGGTCCTGGGATTTTTTTTTTTTTTGGCTTGGGAGACTTTTAATAACTGCTTCTATTTCTTTAGGGTTATGGGACTATTTAGATGGTTTATCTTATCCTGATTTAACTTTGGTATCTGTCTAGAAAATTGTCTATTTCATCCAGATTTTCCAGTTTTCTTGAGTACAGTCTTTTGTAGTAGAATCTGATAATTTTTTGAATTTCCTCAGTTTCTGTTGTTATGTCTCCCTTTTCATTTCTGATTTTGTTAATTTGGATACTGTGTCTGTGCCCTCCTGCTACTCTGGTTAAGGGTTTATCTATCTTCTTGATTTCCTCAAAGAACCAGCCTGGTTTTGTTGATTCTTTCTTTAGTTCTTCCTGTTTCTAGTTGGTTGATTTCAGCTCTGAGTTTGATTATTTCCTACCTTCTACTCCTCTTTGGTGTATTTGCATCTTTTTGTTCTAGAACTTTCAGGTGTGCTGTCAAACTTTTAGTGTATGTGCTCTCCAGTGTCTTTTGGATGCACTCAGAGCTATGACTTTTCTTTTTACCACTGCTTTCACTGTGTCCCACAAGCTTGGGTTTGTTGTGCCTTCATTTTCATTAAATTGTAAAACATCTTTAATTTCTTTCTTTATTTCTTCCTTGAACAAATTACCATTGAGTAGAGCATTGTCCAGTTCCATGTGTATGTGTGCTTTTTGTTCTTTTGTTGTTATTATAGACCAGCCTTAGGCCATGGTGATCTGATAGGATGCATAAGGTTACTTCAATATTCGTGTTTCAGTTGAGGCCTATTTTGTAACTGATATATAATCAATTTTGGTGACGGTACCATGAGGTGCTGAGAAGAAGGTACATTATTTTGTTGTAGGATGAAATGTTCTATAGACATTTGTTAAATCTATTTTGTTGGTAATTTCTGTTAGTTTCACTGTGTCTCTGTTTCTTCCTGTTTCCATGACCTGTCCACTCAGGAGAGTGGGGTGTTGAAGTCTCCCACTATTACTGTGTGTGGTACAATGTGTGCTTTGAACTTTAGTAAAGTTTCTTTTATGAATGTGGGTTCCCTTGCATTTGGAGCATTGATTTTCAGAATTGAGAGCTCATCTTGGTAGGTTTTTCCTTTGATGACTATAAAGTGTCTTTCCTTATCTTTTTTTGATAACTTTTCATGAAAGTTAATTTTATTCAGTATTAGAATGGCTACTCCAGCTTGTTTCTTCGGACCATTTGCATGCAAATGTGTTTTCTAGCCTTTTACTCTGAGGTAATGTCTGTCTTTGTCACTGAGGTGCATTTTCTGAATGTAGCAAAATGCTGGGTCCTGTTTACGTATCCAGTCAGTTAGTCTACGTCTTTTATTGGGAATTGAGTCCATTGATGTTAAGAGATATTAAGGAACTGGGATTGTTGTTTCCTTTTATTTTTGTTGGTAGAGATGGAATTATGATTGCGTGACTATCTTCTTTTGGGTTTGATGCAAGAAGATTACTTTTTTCGCTTTTTTTAGGATTTTTCCTTTTTTTTTTTTTTTTTTTTTTTTTTGTTCTTTTTTCGGGCTTGGGACCCAACCCAGGGCCTTTGCTTCCTAGGCAAGCGCCTACCACTGAGCCTCCCAACCCCTAGGTTCCCTTCTTATGTTGGAGTTTTCCATCTATTATCCTTTGTAGGGATGAATTTGTGGAAAGATATTGTGTAAATTTGGTTTTGTCATGGAATATCTTGGTTTCTCCATCTATGTAATTTGAGAGTTTTGTTGGGTATAGTAGCCTGGCTGGCATATGTGTTTTCTTAAGGTCTGCATGACATCTGTCCAGGATCTTCTAGCTTTCATAGTCTGTTGAGAAGTCTGGTATAATTCCTATAGGTCTGCCTTTATATGTTACTTGGCCTTTACCCCTTACTGTTTTTAATATTCTTTCTTTGTGCTATGCGTTTGGTGTTTTGACTATTATGTGACAGGAGGAATTTCTTTTCTGGTCCAATTTATTTGGAGTTCTACAGACTTCTTGTATGTTCATGGGCATATGTTTCTTTAGATTAGCAAAGTTTTCTTCTATAAGTTTGTTTACTGCTCCTTTAATTTGAGAATCTTCCTTCTCTTCTATACCTATTATTAGGTTTGATCTTCTCATTGTGTGCTGGATTTCCTGAATGTTTTGGGTTAGGAGCTTTTTGCTGTTTGCATTTTCTTTGACTATTTTGTCAGTGTTTTCTGTGGCATCTTCTGACCCTAAGATTCTCTCTTGTATTCTGTTGATGATGCTTACATCTATGACTCCTGATCTCTTTCTTAGGTTTTCTATCTCCAGTTTCATCTTCCTTTGTGATGTCTTTATTGTTTCTATTGCCATTTTTAGATCCTTGATTGTTTTGTTTAATTCCCTTACCTGTTGGTTGTTTGTTTAAGGAATTTTTGTGTTTCCTCTTTAAGGGCTTCTACTTGTTTATCTGTGTTTGCCTTGTATTTCTTTAAGAGTTAATTTTGTCCCTCTTAAAGTCCTCTATCATCATCATGAGATGTGATTTTTAAATCCAAATCTTGCTTTTCCAGTGTGTTGGAATATCCAGTATTTGCTGTGGTGGGAGAACTGGGTTCAGATGATGCCAAGTAGTCTTAGTTTCTGTTGCTTAGTTTCTTGTGCTTTCTTCTCGCCATCTGGTTATCTGTGATTTCAGTTGATATTGTTATCTCTGACTGGAGCTTGTCCCTCCTTTGGGCCTGTGGGCCTGTGATCTTAATAGTTAGAGTGCTCCTGAGAGACCAGCTCTCTCTGAGCAAGCTTTGGGTCTGGAGGACTGTCGGACAGCCTTAGTTCTGGGCTCAGATGAAAACTGGAAGGGTTCTGTCCCAGGCTGCTCCATGATTCTTGGGCCCTGTTTTCTCCTGGTGGCTCTCTCTTTGGACAGTCTGTGGAAAGAAAGTGGGTCCTACAGGTGAGATTAAGGAGCAAGAGCATTCCTGGAAGACCAGCTCTTTCTGGTGGGCAGGTTTTGGGTCTGGAGGGCTGTGGGATAGCCCCAGTTCTGTGTGCAGATGGTATTTCAAAAGTGAAAATACCATTTTTGTAATGAAATCTACATAAATTAATATCAAACAAACAGAGCACCCTCTCCTGGCAAAATAACTTTTATAACACTCTATAGTGCTGTGCAGGCTTCTGGGGATACAAACACATCGGTGGATTTACCTTGCCCTGGCTTTTGTCTGCTACAATAGCTACACAATAGGCAAGTTATGTACACTGCTCTAATAGTAGCATGACAGTTGAGGGAGTCACCAACAGTTTTCTGATTGGACTTGAAGCTACTCTATAGGATATATATATATATATATATATATATATCCTGTTATGGTAACCCTAGTTAAAACCCATGACTGCAACATCATCAGCCCTAGGGGAGAACATTCTGTTGTTTCATTAAACTGCCATGTTGTGAAATACTGCTTTAAGTATTTCTGATCATACCGTTTTCATAGAATTTTCTTTCTTCAGTACATAATGATTAATGCAGGGACTGAAAGCTGATCAAAGTACTGAAAGGTAGCAATTGTGAAAGCTCACCTGTAAGTGGGATACACCCCACCCACGGTTCACAGCACATCATGATAAAGGGGACAGAAAGCAGGTAAGCACTGGGGCACAAAGGGAAAGGTTGTGAAATACTGTTTCTTCACATGACATGGTTCATGCAATGAACACATGAATTCATAGCAGCTGTGATTGACTACTGAAATTCTTCTCATGATCAAGCCACTAAAAGTATTCCATCAAACTTGGGTGAAGTCAAGAATTCAGCTCTAGAGGAGTAACTCTTGGCAAATGATGGCTGCTAAAGGAGGAAGAGTCAGTTTTCTTCAGGAATATGTTCACATTAGGTTGCCCATGTCACAATGGCAATACATATGATCCACAATAATTATATTTAGGGGTTATTAAAAATTAATTATAATAAATAAATAAGTAATAAATAAATAAAATTAACAGTAAGATAGACCATTAACTTGAGAGGAAGATTGCTAAGGATCCTGGGAATAGTTGGGGTGGGGGGGTGGGCAGGGAAGTAGAGTGTGCATGCTATCAAAATACATTGTATGTAAATATAAACTTTATTTTTGAAGCTTATTTTTAAAATACCAAACCAAAAATAAATTCCACAATTACTTTTTGACCCTAAGAAACACAAAAGCCTAGGTGGTACCGCTACAAAACAAAGAAGCCACTCAAAGTTATGCAACCACATTGTGCAGCACATACCGGGAAATGTTCTGTATTAGCTTAGTGGAAGTTAATATCCTTTGCTGGGCATAAACCTTACTAAAGCCTAGACATGAGAATGATTGACCTCACTGGAGAGACATGACTGCGTCATAGGAACAGCATACAGACATACAGAACTTGATATTAAGAAAATTATTAACACATTAGCCACTTTAGGGTCACTTAGGTAGTGGACGTTGACAGACTATGTGAATATCATCAAGTTAATTTATTGACTCCACTGACACAGAGGTGTTCTTATTGTGTGTGGTTCACTTCTAGCATTTGTTGTTCCTTCAAATGAAGATTGCTACCTTACTTTGAATTACAACTCTTAACGTTCACTGTTTTAAACAGTATCTCCAAGATTACCCTCCTCCTTTGTAATTGTTTTTTCTGGTCTCTGACTCTATACTTCCTTCAAACAATAAAATTGTTCTGCTTCTTTTTTTTTCCTTAAAATTTTATGGCTTCTTTTGTGGTCTATGCATTGATTTTCCAATGAAACTTTTAAAACCATATTTTGGTATTGTGCTATTTGATTATGTTGTATATAATTGATTACATTTAATTACTCTTGTTTGTCTTGAATGCAATTAGTTGAAATGCAGGATTAGTGGTAACTGCAGCAAAGTCAGGTAACTATCCCAATCTTTTTGAAAAAGGCAATATTTTCTAGTTCCATCCATTTGCCTGAAAAACTCAGGATGTCCTTGTTCTTAATAGCTGAGTAGTATTCCATTGTATAAGTGAACCACATTTTCTGTTATGGGATATCTGGGTTGTTTCCAAACTTCTGGCTATCACAAATAAGACTGCTATGAAGACAGTGAACACTGAACATCCAGTTGCTTCTTGTCTATTAAAGGGTACACAGTCACAAGACTAATATAGTAAGTAATATAGATACGTCTGTAAAAGGTTAGAGGATAAAATTAAAAGAAAGGGAGATGCATTTTGTTACGATAAACTTAAAATATCCATTACCAAAAGGCAAACTGAAATTTTGCTAGAAAATTATTTAATATGAAGAAATGGTACATAATACTTAAGAAAACCTACTACTTGGTTAAAAATAAAGTCAGTAAAATTTCAGAGAAGATGTAAAGGCAAATAAATGCACAAAGATCTAGTCAACCTAAGCAGTAGTAAGGAAATACAAATAGGAGCTATGAAAGATGTTTATATCTATTAGAGGAAAATTGAAGTACCACAGCAGTACTATAAATGAAGTAATAGCACAATAAAAATATCTCTACACTGTTGTGGGCTTGTAAATTCACACAACTCTGTTGGAGAGTAGTTTAATAGCAACTAGAAAGGTTGAGCATAATCCTGCAGTACAGATTGTACAAGCTAGTGAAAATTCTGTGTGTGTGTGTTCCTGTCAACATGTACAATGCTGGCAGCACCATTGTTTGCAACAGAAAAACAGCATATGGCATGAGAATGGGCATCAGCTGGAGTGGATTCATATTACATATCAGTGACAAAGTGAGCTAAAGAAACAAGATTCAGCAAACCACATCACTTCAACTTCAGCTACTGTAGCAAGTTGCCCCTCTTCTTCTGTGTCATATTTTTATATAAATAAAGCCAGTTATGGGGGAAGTTAGTAATCACTTGCATGATTTATAAATCATCAATCTCAATATGATTTAATTGCTATCTATGGTGGCAGCCATGGCTTGATCCAATTTGTCTTTGAAGTCTGAAGATAATGGGTCTGTACCAAGGCCACTCCTGCTTTTCCCCCTGCTCCCAAGGAGAGGATAAGTCCCATCCTGGCCAGCAGAAGGATGAAGATTTTCTTTTTTTGTCTCATGCAGTGTGGAGTAGAAGCTATCTCAACATCCTCATACAGATATACATGGGGGATAATTATAACAGGAATACAAAGTCAGTCTATGGAGCAAGTCCCAAGATAGCCAAGCTTATCCAGTGAAGGAATTGGAAAACAGAGAGCTGGTAATTAATGAAACAGATCAGGAGGCCATGTTCCAGCCCCAGCAAGCAGCAGAAACTCGCAGCTTTGGCCACGTGGCTCTGGCTTTAGAGTCCAGAATGGAAGGGACTACTGGGACAATTGATGCTGGTTATCTGGAGCTAAGAAATTAGCAGTGATTAAGAAGAGACCAGCATCACTGAGGTGAAATCTTCTGGGAAGCGTATTCTGAGAGCACAAAGCTATGTTCCAGAGATAGCCAAGGCTGTACCTCATGCTGCAGCTGGACTTGGTGATGTGTAAGAGTCACCCAGGTGGTACTGGTTTTGAAGGCACAAAGGGGTCATGAAGAGCAGCTGAGGCTCAGAACTGAGAGGTCATGGAAGGCCACTGGTGAAGGTGCAGCCTTAGTTGGCAGTTGATGGCCCAGGACTGAAGGAGTCATGGAAAGGAGTTGAGGCTTGGCACCATAAAGAAAGCTAGTGGTGAAGACTTCGCATTGCTGGTCTCTTCTTGGACTTCTCACTTTTGTGGAACATAAGGCCCCAGGGCCAGACCACAGTGTCACAGGGGTCACTGAAGATCATCTGAGTGGCTAATTGAAGGACTTCCTCCCAGAAGGAAATTGCTTCCTTCTGGGGAATTCTAAACCCTGTCCTTGAGAAAGGCCTTGAAGGCTTCTAATTTGGGAATCCTTGTGGTGAGAAGATGAATCTCCCATGACAGAAAAGGACAGCATTGCTCAGTCAAAAGGGGAATATTCCCAGGCCTGCAAGAGTTCCAGGAGATTCCACCCAGACTGCTACCCTACCTACAAATTTAAGAAAACTGTCAACAGCCCTAAGAGCTCTTAACTGGCCATTGTGTTACTGGTTTTTGTTGTTGTTGTTGTTGTTGTTGTTGTTTTTGTTTTGTTTTGTTTTGTTTTTTCCGAGAGATTTAGAGAGGTGAAGGGCTGTTTGGAGACCAACAAGAGGACTAAGGACCTTCAGTCAATACTGAGGCAATAATCAGTCCCAGTGAGGACATTTCAAGTCCTAGAGATGGAGAGAGCCCCATTGACAGTGTTACTCCTGGGGAGTTGGAGGGGAGACACTTCTACTCAGTATCATTATGTGAGACATTCACTTAAAAAGGGCAAGATTTCAACAAACCAGAGAGAAGGCAAAATGGAGAATTTGATATCTGAAGAGTGGTAGGAAATCCAAATACTAGCAAACAAACAAATTCTCTGAAAGAGTGTTCTGGAAACACACATACAACAAAATAAATTCTCTGAGACAAAAGCAGAAGTAAAACAACTAGTTTAGAATAAACCATCAGACCATCACACAAAAAAGCAATGGGAAGTGCGGCCTCATAAACTCACCAACAATAACCAGAATATTGACCACTAAGAACCTAAGCTGGTACTCGCCACTGTTCCAGGGAACACCTCTTCTTCTGAACATGTGTCCTCCTTGGAGCTGCACATTCAAGCACCAAAACTGTCAACACAAAAGTACTCTCATCTCAAAGGGATAAGAGATAATTTATTGTGAGCCAAATATTTGACCATGACATTAGAACACTGATTCTCTTTCTGGAAGTGGTTGAGCAAACTTTTGTAGTTATAACACAAAAGAGAGAAACAAATCAGGACCCTTTCCAAATACTTTGGCAGGATCATCCAACAGGCAGGAGGGCTACAGAAAACAAAAGAAAACCACTGTCATGTTGATGTTCTCAGATGTTGTCCAATCAGATTCTTAGCTTTTGGTTCTGTGGAAGTCTGTGTTACACTGAAAAATATTTGAAATGTTTATCTGATAGTACTAACTGTGTTGGGTCAAAGACAGAAGTGGGCATGGAGAGAGGAGATTCTGAAAGTGAAGGAACATGGTAAGTCCTGAAGAAAAGTGAAGGAACATGATAAGTCCTGAAGAAAATGCTAAAATTGAGAAGTTTCCTCATTATGTTACAGAAGCTATAAGCAGAAGCTGAGAGAAAATACTCTCAGACCGTGGAAGGTTCTGCCCTGACCTGCATAGCACGAGTTGCCCGTCCAGCTGGTGTTGCCTTCACAGGTGGAATTTCCCTCATGAGTTGGGAGTTCTGCTTTTGTTGGATAAGAGAGATCTGTGCTGAGAAACAGAATCTATGCATTTGGCTGCCGCATGAAGTTGGGCTTAAGGCTTTTGCCTTTTTACAAGCTTGCTGCTTTGGTAACAAAGTTGAATCTTGATCAGAACTTTGTCTTGGCCCCATTCTTCTCTTGTCCCTGTCTTTTTTTTATTATTCTTTGTTTCCGAGCTGGGGACCCAACCCAGGGCCTTGCTTGCTGGCAAGTGCTCTACCACTGAGCTAAATCCCCAACCCCTGTCTTTTAATTCCCAGACCCCCATTTGAGGTACCTCTGTTGACTGGTAGTCACTGGTTTGACTACATTGAACTAGCTTAGATCCTAGAAGTGGTTCGTGGAGTTCAGAGGTTGCAGCTGAGGGAAGCATCACCCACGGTTGAATGGGATTTTTTGGTAATGTAAATACCTATGAACCATCCCTGCCTCTGTCAGTAACTCCTCATTGAGCAACATTGATTAAACTCATTGGTTCACCAGATGTCCTTAGGTCCATCATATCAGGGGTTGTCGGACATTGCTTACCTTTCCCTTTAGGAAAAGCCTCATAGAATAGCAATTAATGGTTATTAACGTGATTAAAGACAGTCCAGGATAATTTGGCTGTGGGCTGGTAACATTTTCACTCTACCCAAGCATGAGGTTTAATCTTGATCAAGGTTAATCCTGATTAACCTTGCAGGATCCTCCCTGCAAACTCCTGAATTGCCCAGTAGGAAGCACGAGTGCCATCAGTCCCTCACTACCACAAAATTTGAGGCTGAGTTTCCCACACATGGGATGCTGATGGCTTTGGCACAGCCAAAGTGCAAAGGATAGGCTGTAGGTTGTGAAAACTACCTATGTGCTCAGGGGTGTCTCCCCCTCCCAGGTAAGGATAAACCACCATGCAGTATCTTGTGTGGCTTTTGTTTGTTTGTTTTTCTTGGAATTTTAATTCACACAGCACATTTTCTTTAACTTCAACTACTAATTTTAAATATTTTTTAATAACAGTTTTTTCTTTTTAAGATTTGGGGATTTTTTCTACTGAGTTTTACTGATCTTGTTGTAGAAAACATATGACTTCTAACACAGAAGAGATCTTTCTAAGGTACCATCTGGTGGTTCAATCTGCTTCAAGTTTATTGTTTTTATAGCACTATGAGGTTACTATTCTTTAACTTTTCTCCAGTTGGAGTGTCCTCTCTGCCTATGTATTGAAATTTAAGATTGGACAGAAACTATGTGATAAACTTATTTTAGACTTATCTCAAATTTCACTGTGAGTGGGCCCCAAGTTATGCTATGGCCTCCTCATACTGTGTACATTTTTAAGGTACACAAATGAGGGCATGCAAGTGTTATTTATGCCAATTTTCTTTCAAAGATAGTTACTCTTCAATTTCTGTGTATTTTGTACTGTGCCCTGGGCTTTCTCTTGAACGAGCAGTATGTTTTCATATCAGCTCTACCATTATCCCATCATCATCTTGAAAAGCCAGAGAGGCTGCTTATCATCATATAAATAACAGGAGCACATGGTATGAAAACCACAGTTTTGAAGTTCTTAACTCATACAGAAGTTTGCTCCAACAAAAATATTTTTGCAATTTTTTTCATTCTTAGGGCTTTTTAAATGCTTACCAATTCTTACTTTTAAATATGTTCTAAGTTTTAATGACAAATTGTTACCTGCAATGGAATCCTTCAATATGAGGCCATTTATGGGAAGAGTTTGCTATGTCTGTTTTCATAATTAAAAGAACTTTCTATTTAAATAGACCTTGAAATAATTCATTGAGTGCTATTAGAGAAGGTGTTACATTTATGATGATCCAAACCCAATGTGCAAAATGCATTGTCTAAATTTAAATTCTCATTTAATACATGAATTGCACAATTGCATTTCACTGAGGAAAATATCTCTGAAACTGGACACGTATAATCAAACTTTATTTCTATTGACTTTAAGCAAGAGGATCAGCTCATGCATGCTGAAATAAAAAAGATCCAGCACTTTATTTCATGGCTCATAGGATAAAATACAGTTCCCTGTTTTATGAATTCAAAGTAATTCTTGAAGACATTCATTATGCATCCAAGATGGAAATTTATTTTAATACAGGCAAGAAAGATTAGGGAGGCGAAACATGAGACACCCTATATTGCCCAATTTCTCACATTTTTTTCCAGTGAGGTTAAACTAAATTTAATTTGCTTTTATTTTGTTTCAGTTTTTTTGTATTTTATTCTTTTTAGATAAAACTTGACCTTATGAAAATTCACTGGATTTGGCAAAGTATTTCTTCCCATTTTACTTGATGAAGTATATCAGAAATTGAAGAGGGTTCTAATGTTATCTCAGTGCCTATGTAATGCAGTTGTCTCTTCAAGAGTTGTAGAATATAGTTAGTTAATCTCTTTATTTCATTTATTCTTTAGTTTTATTTTAATAAAATTATGTAGAAACTAGGGAGAAGGAAGGGGGAAGAAATAATGTAAATTCATAACAAACCTAAAAACGGGTTTTAGTCGTTTTACTAAAAAAGAATTAGAGGACATGTAGTCAACAGTTTTGCATATATGCTAAGGACTGTATTTGTGTCACTCATGGGCAAGAAGTATCTTGAATTTAAAGAAGTCTATAAACATCCTTAGATCCCCTTGGAGAATACCACAATGTCTAGCCATCCTCCTTTCGTGGAATTAATGAATAAATTTTGAGTTTCATTTTCTATGCCCTTATCTTCCTTGGCACTTATTTCCAGGTAAGCCAAACTGTTCTCAGGTTCAGTAGAAGAGAAAATCAGGTCATAGCTTGGCAAGAAAACTGGCAGGCATTAAACTGTTCAGCTGTAGAGAAGACTTTCTTCCAATTGACCTATCAGACATAATCAATCTTTTATCCATATAGCAAAAACATCATGTCAAAGACTTTTTGTTTTTCTCTGGCTGACTTTCAGTATGCTTATAAGTTATGTTGACCCCAACACACCTGGGTTATAGAGTAGATAATTAGTATACAAAAAAGATTGGCCACAAAGTCCTTAGTCTTACTCCCAGATATATCCAAAGCAATCTGTACTGTATGGTTCTGAAGGAGTATTTATAGCATCCTTCATGCTACACCACTTGGTTCTGGAAACATGGCTGGGATAATAAGGAAATGAAGCAAGAGCAGACACAAAAGACACACCTGCAGAAAATCTAGGATCATACTTGCTATCATACATGCTATGAATACTCTCTGGAGCCACACCTATCATACCATCACATGGAATCTCAGGTCATTTATTGTACACATTCCAGAGGAAAGGAGTTAGCTAGTCTTGGTAGGAGACTGTAAATATCTGAAAGGAGGTAACTGCAACTGCTAATTTTGCACATGCTGCAAAATTTGTACCAGGACCAGAGAGTTTGCCATTCCTCTGAACGACACTAGGATTGAATAGAACTTGCCTTTCCGTGGGTCAGAGGCATTAGGTCATGAAAGTAGAAGAGAACACAAAATATAGACTCAGAAAGTGAAACAGATTATGGAAGATACAATCTCACAACAACTTTCATGATCCTGTGGCTCTTAAAAATCTATTCACCCTCTCTTTAGAAGTATTCGCTGAGCCTTCAGCGTAAAGAGTGTTTTGCAGATGTGTCTACTAGGGACACAATGTGTAGATGTGGAAAAACTAATCAAATCATAATCTCAAAAAAATCAACAAGATAAAAAATTCCCTAGAGGCAGTTTGGTCACTAGCTCTCATGAGAGACAGAGATAGATAGATAGATAGATAGATAGATAGATAGATAGATAGATAGATAGATAGATAGATGTTAGTTAAGAATAAAAGGCCATAGTTAATTACTAATAAATAAATCCCAGTACAGTATTGCTACCTGCCTCAATTCTTTATGTTTCCAAACGAAAGACACATACACAACCTTCATATGCCTCCCTGGCTAATAATAGTGCTTACTGTTTAGCCTCTGGCTGTTAGAATCACTCCTGCTCCAGACCCATTTGTGGTGCCTCTGGACTAGGGCTGTCTTGTCCCAGAGCCCAGGGCACTCTCCTTGCTTCTCTACCCCATAGTGGCCTCTGTGTCTCTCCCCTCTTCACACTTTCTTAAGGGGTAACCAATCTCCTCCTCTTTGCTCCTCCTATTCCCAAGCCTGGGAAATCCTGAAATCCTGCTTCTGTCAGCCTTCCCCAGTATTAGATGCTGGCAACTTTGTTGCCAATCAGAACCAACTGATGACAGGTTCCCAAAAGCTGCATGTAGACCCTCTCCTGGTAAACAGTTTTTGAAAACATAATTAAATATTCATAGTACAAGCAGCTACATCACAAAGATATAATGTTGTTGCCTCCATAATCTATGGGGAAGGAGGTAAAGGAAGGCTAGTGTCCTAGAGAATCAGAAAAAAAGTGGAAAAATCCCTTCTTAAAGAAGTAGCTTAATGTACACCTTGACTTTAATCTAGTAGAATCTGTATAAAATTTCCAATCTCCAGAAATATAAGATAATACATTCATGTTGGTTTAAGTAACTAAATGTGTAGAGGTTTGTCTCATCAACAATAGAATATGAATGTAAATATATTATATACATAATTTTACAACATATTCCTGTAAAGCAGGATGCCTATGAATTTGTAAAATAGAACAATAAGACTTTCCCTTTCAAATGTCAATAACTCACAACTTAGTTAAAAGATTTTAGTGCCTCCATACCTCCAGTGCACTGGCACTGCAGGTGCCTGACTCTCTCCACTATTCAGCTTGAACTTAGCAAGTCTTCATCATGTTTTCTATGTGACTTTGCAAATTCCCATTGTGTTCTGAAAACAATTACTTGCCTGGAAGTCCTGCTTTTGCTTACATAGTTTGCTTTTGCCTTGAAGTTCCCTTGAGTCTTGTAGGAAGCTGTTTGTAAAAAAGTCCTATTTTAGGAATGAATTTCTGTAGTATCTGATAACATTCACATGTTAATCGGTTGTGGGGTCTCTGTGTGTTAATTGCCATCTAACTGTAAAAAATGCTCACTAAAAGAAAGAGAGATACACTGCCCTATGTATATAGATGTATATAGAATTTTTAGGTATAGTTTTAATACTGAAGAAACTAACTTTTAATTAAGGCTAATTTGGTATTAACCTTTACATTGAGAAAATAAAGGTAGTTTAATTTTCTAGAGATAGTTTCTTTAACCTCTTGACATAAAACATGTAGTATCTGAAATTTTCTAGTCAACAGATAGAAATTGCTATTGTTTTCAGTGCTGTGGGATCACTACACCTGTGACAAGTGTTACTGTGAACTATATAGGAAGCTGTGGACTATATTATATTATACAGCAGAAATATCCTGTCCTTATCATATTTTGATTCCTGTTACATATCATAGAAATAGATGGTATGGAATAAATTAAAAAATCCAGCATACCAAGCATAGAGAAAGAGTAATATGTTAGAGAGGCAAAATTAAAGTCTCTTTATGCTCAGCTTACCATGTAAGCAAATAAGGAGTCATCAAATATCTGAGTCAACTGTTTGATTTAAAGTTAATCATTACTGACTTGAAGAAGACAAAAAGGACAAATTATTCCCCATCTTTGTTTATATTATATATTTTAACAATGAAAAAAAGTAACTGCATCTGATTGGTGGGTTTTGCCATTATAACCAAAAGCATGAGTCCAATTGCAACTTTCCTCTGTGGTGTGTGTGTGTGTGTGTGTGTGTGTGTGTGTGTGTGTGTTTTGAATTAGCACATGTCAATACAGGCCAGCAAGTGGCATTTGATATGGCAGGTCAACTTTTCTTACTGGTAAGGCCACTTGAGTGTTCTGAGCTTAGCTGCTAGGAACAGGAATATAATTCTTTTAATATTTGTCTCAGGTCTAAGTTATTTCGGATGAGACGCAATAGATCTGCTGAAACTTCACTGTCTGAGGGTATGGTGATTAAAAGGTAAAAGCGCTACATCAGAAATAATGCTACTGACTAACATTTATGTGAAATTGAAGAGATTTGATGGTCAGGGATTACATAATCCCTCTATATAATAAGCTTGTTTCTGCATGCAATATCTACTAGCATATGTGCAAGATATGGTGGGCCTCTTTAAACTTGGAAAGTAACACAAACTAGATTTGGATGTGTTGGTCTTAACACTTATATAATATAAAAATTAGGAAGTCCTAGAATTGGAGATGGCTTTGCAAAACATATAACCTGTTATGTGATTAGATTTTACACCTAGTTTTTTTGCCATCTGATAGAACTAATCAAGATGCCTGTGGTAAGCAAAAGTACTCTCTTATAAAACCGTTTGTTGATAGCTGAGTCAGACTTGGCTATGTAAAGGATGGCATGACATGGCTCTTGCCCCTAGAACAGAGTCAGCAATGTATGGACCTCCATGAGTGATGATGATTGCTGTGGGTTTAAGGCTTTTTTATAATAGTGTACACACTTCCATGCTCCTCCTTTGTGGAATGTCCTCTCTGCCAAGGGTAATGACTCCAGAATAATCAGAGACAGCACAAGTCCTGGAAGCTAGGGCGTAGCTAATATGTCAGCAAAATGGTAAATGCCAAAACCTTCAGGATAGCCTTTAAGGCTGTAGGAAAGAACTCTGAAAACATGAGTTCAAACACACATATAATTTCTCAGCTATGCAAAACATAAGGATGCAATATAAATTGTATAAGGAGCTTCATAGAAAGAACAGGGGCAGCTGCACTATGAACCACCCTATCAGAAAGATACTAAGGAAGGAGATAAAGAGATTTCAGGAGTGGTAATCACAGGGCAAGATCCCACCAAACTAAGCTTTTGTTTGTACTTACAAGGCAAAGATTCTCCAGTTCAAAGTCAGCCTGGGATAAAGAGCATTTAGGTCCAGGCCCAGGGATGGGAGGAATGGTACTTTCCTGGTGAGGTCCCACCCAAATAGCTCACCATCCTACTTAACAAAGGCAGGAATATCTCTGAATTCATTCACAATGCTAAATAAAAATGTGCTTGCTTTCTCTTTATGAGAATTAAGGGGCTGGATTCACAGAATAATCAAAAGGGAACCTGTAGTAATGACTGAATTGATATGTAAATAAAAGACTGGACGTTTGAATTTCAAGAGATGAGGTATACAGAGTTTTTGGAGTTGCTAGAAAAAGCTGTCGAGAGAGAGAGAGAGAGAGAGAGAGAGAGAGAGAGAGAGAGAGAGAACAATCTGGAAAGTTCTTGAGTAGAACATAGGCCATCAGCTTGTAACCCATGATTTAACTTCAGGTCTTTTTTTCACCACTTTCAAACACCCATTTTCTCAAGAACCCCTCTATGAGCCTATGTTTGTCCTTGGCAGTTGACCTAAATAGCTACTTCTCAAGAGTGACTATGACATTTCTTGCTGAAGGGTAGTCATATTTAGATAGAATTTCAATCAAGTACCACATGTGGTTGTCCATTCTAAACAGAAAAAGAAGTGGCAAAACTTAGGGTTATGTACTAAACACAAAAAGGTTGTTTGATTGGTCTGGTATATACAAAGGACTAAAAAAAAATAGTTTTGGATATCCTAGAAGAATAATTCAAACAGAGCACATCTTTATGAAGTGTTTTCAGTGCGTAAATATTACAGAATATATGTACATGAATATTAAGGAACAGACTACCACATGCCTAGGCTGTATGGTTTAACCTAGTGATCCTACATTATAAACCTCAATAGCATGTGACTTCGCTGAATATTTCAGAAATTTTACTATAAATTTGTTGTAAATTTATATATGTAAACATATCTAAACATTCAAAGGGACCAACAATAATATAGTATAAACGATTTTTGAAACAGTACATCTGCAAACCCAGTACCATGCATGGAGCTTATATGGCTGGCAGTTAGTCTATGTATTTAGTGAAAAAAAAGGAAGTGTGGGTTAAGTTCCTGTGTGTTACTGTTCATTTCTATATTCTTTATAAACAATGTATACTTAAGTCTCACACAATTTGTAGAAAAATACTTTGTTTCTTTAATAGTGAATTAAGCATAGGTTAATGCGGCTTTCTACTTTACAAACTTTTTAATGTATATTTTAAACTTTCTACTCTTATAATAATATTTTGCTTAAAAGACTTACTCAATAAAACTTTCTTTCTTTATATTTTATCCCATGACTACTTCTGTATTTTTAATTGTTTATAATTTGTTCATTTTAAAAAGTTTACTAAAACACATTTTAAATAATTTATTGAAAATGAATACAGGAGCACACATCACTGTAGCCCAGCACAGGCACAAATTCATTACTATCACTGTCTTCTCTCTCCACATCTTCCCCTTCTGGAAGGCTTTCAGGGACATAATGTACATGTGGCTGTATCATATGGCAACTGGTCCTTCTTCTAGAATACATCTTAAAGGACAAGCCATTAACCAGACACTGAAAGGAAACCTTTCAGAATCTTTAGAATCCTTGTAAAGGGATAAGATCTAGAAGCGGGGATATCCTTAGACAAGGATTCAGGACCACCTGCATAACATAACAGCTACCTAACTGCCTAGGAAGCAAACAAGGCTTCCTGCCCTAAAGAGATTCTGAGGGCTCTGTGGTTGGCAAAGCAAATGTAGCAACTGCAACTTTGGCAAGGTTCACACTTTTCTCACAGCATGCATCATCAGCAATGCCAAGGGAAGAATTTAAACTCATTTAGAGTCTCCAAACACTAAAGTGGAAAAGAAGACAGATCTTGCCTACTATTGGCAGGAATGCCTCCAAGCAAAGCCCACCAAATATGAGTGTTCTGTTAGAGCATGTGATGGCTTTGGAAGTACCTGAGGTTTTATCCATTTTATAAGCTGTATAAGTGATGTATACAGTTGCCAGTTCTTCCTATATGACTAGTAAGAAAACAAAACTTTTACATATAATATTTAAATCTCAGTTTCATTTAAGATCCATCTATTCCATTCGTAGAAAACATAAAAACTATTAAACTATTAAATTCACCAAAAGCAAAAGAAAGTTCTCTGCTACAATTTTATTTGATTCAAGTGAGATTATTATTATAACTTTAAATCTTTTAATTAATATGATAAAATATTTAATAAAAATTAAATAAAAAGATTAATTAAGTCTCTAAATAAAATTTATATTGGAAATAGCTTTCCCTTTTTACTGGTATGCATTTTTATTGTTCTCATAACAAGGAAATTTTAATTGCAAAAAAAGAAAATAAATTTCCTTAGAAAAAAATGAATCATACTTTGAGGAAACAGAGTTGATGACATGCTCAAACAAGCAGCATCTGATAAAGTCTCTTTGTCCTAACTAACAGATTTTCAATTCTTTGTACCAGAGAATGATTTTTAGAAGTATTACAAAACAAGAGACTTGGTCACAAAATTTTAAAATGCAAGTTAATTATTGAAAAATTGGTGCATTCTGTACATTTGTCTTGAAGCTCTACCAGAAATATATAATAAATTGTTTCCTAATAAACAAACATTGAATTGGACCATAAGTGTAACAGATGAGCTTGGATGGAATCATTTATATATAAACTACATGGACTGGAAAATCAAGTCAGTATACTAAGTTATAACTAGAAATATAGACCATAGGTATAGGAGCTATTTGAAAACCATCTGGATAAGCAGGAATAATTAGTAAAATAAACTTTCATCAATAAATAGACATTCTCAAGCTCCAACAGATAAACACTGTCTTGAAGTATTAAGATAGCAATAAATTAAGTTACTTGTGATATATATTGTATAGGGCTGGAAAGATGACCCAGCTTTCAGAGCAGTTTACTCTTCTATAGGCTCTGTGTTTAACTTTCAGCACAGTTCACAATTTGTCCCTATTCTTAAGGGTTCTAGTGCCCTCTTCTGGCTTCCATTAGCACCAGGTATTCATATGATGCACATACATGCATGCAGGTGAAACGTATGAATATAAAACATATGTATGTATGTATAAAGCAAACTGATAATTATATCATTACTCTGTGCAAATAATTTTGGGCTAATGAGTAGAAAAGGTAAATAAAAAGAAATGTAATAGGAAATAAAGGAATTAAAGCATAACAGTCTGGAATATTAGGTAGAATATATTAATATAGAATAGTCTTTTTTTATACATGGCTGATATATTCCAAGACCCATAGTGATATCTGAACTGCAGGATGTACTAAGCCTTACAGTAATTATGTTTCATATATATATATATATATATATATAACTCTGGCAAGTTTGGGAAGAGATTAACAACAATAAAATTAAGACGTATAACAGTTCCATCTAATAAAATTATAAAATATATCTTATTCCATTTAAAAATAATACCACCAGAGTCCCGGGCCGGCAGATCCCTGCCCTCAGCAGCTCTCTGCTCCCAGGCCCCCTGGAGGGGAGTTCTCGCTGCCTGGTCGGGCGGGCACTCCTGAGGCAGCAGAGCGGAGGAGACCACCAACGCTGCCCACCCCTGCCCACATCCCTGGCCCAGGAGGAAACTGTATACGGCCTCTGGGTACCCGTAGAGGAGGGCCCAGGAGCAGCAGGTCCA
>NC_046161.1:77700925-77778425 GCF_011064425.1 Rattus rattus | reverse complement strand
GAAAGGGGGTGCACACTGTGGGAGAAGAGGAGGAGAAACCAAAGTTCTGAATTCTATAGGGAGGAGCCTCTGGTGAAAGGGCAGCCCAGCTGGGGGCAGGTATGCCAAGTAGGGACTAAGGGATGCTGGGAGAACCTGGAAGTCAGGGATGCTTTGAGGTGTAAAATATGCACCTCAGTCCCTTAACCCAGGAAACCAAATACCTATAACTTGGGGTTACAGATGGGAAGCAGCCTAGAGGGCAGATGTCTGCCCAGCTCTAGTGCCAGTTAAGGCTTATTATAGGTGTAAAGGTTGTGTGTCTTCTCTGGGAACAGAACGATCAAGGGTGGGGTGGAAACCCGACTGAGATTAAATATCTACAGCAGACGTGGTTAAGGCTTATTGTCATTTTGTTGTGTTTTGAGTCAGGGTCTCATGTAGCCAGGTTGTTAGTGAGTTTGTGCTTCTGCCTTCCCTCGGTGAGCGTTAGAATTATCAGTGTGGACCACTGCACTTAGTTTAATTTGTATTTCATATGAAAGATAAGGTACTCATAAAGAATACCTCCTACCCTGGAGGCAGTGGGACCCAGGAGCAGAATTAAGCCAATAAATAAGGCAGACAAGAGTCTCATGGAGGAGACTTTATTCAGAGCCCTAGACGAGTTATACTCTGAAGGTTAAGAAAGGTCACTTGAGTCACATGCTCATGAGCTCAAGCTGTATATAATCACAAGGAGAAGCCACACGAGGCAAAAACATGTTTCCCCATGTAGGCACAAGCATTTAATTGACTAACAATGAGTAATCTGACGTAAACTCACTATACCTGGAGGGACCTGACAATGCAGGCCAGGAACAATTCCATGTTTTGAAGAAACCGAGGTCAGAATTCTCTTCTCAGAATGTTCTCAGGAGCACTCAGGATTCTCCTTGCACAGCTCTCGTCCTGGACTGTGTTCTGACACCACACCATAGGCTGTGGTGGCCCTTCACGGTCTCTCCTTCCAACAGGATGGTAGTGAAGGAAATAGAACCAGAAATCCCCATTTCTGTGGTTCTATTTGGCCACTGGGTGTTTCTAGATTTAAAAGGTAAGCGAGTGAAACAACGCCAAGAAATCAGACCTGGTTTTGTCAGTTGGTTTATACAAACTTGAACTGTAAGATTTTACTCAGTTCCAGTAATTATATTTTTTTAGGAGTAAGTTCAACTACACATTTTTTTTAAGTATAAACTAAAACATAATTCAAGTAAAATGAAACTCTGAACCAATGGCACTGTTTCCAGGCACTTGTAAGAAGCACAGAACTTAAGAATTTGGCCAGAATTCTCCATGGCTTACACACCAACCGAATGACAAAGTGGTCAGATTTGCCTAGGTAAAACCAATAGCGTTAGAATAAAAGACCCTCTCCTGAGTTCCTGCAAGATTTCTGGAGGGCTGTTGTAGAACTCAAGAAGAGACATTGAGACAGCTGAGTGACAAGGGCCAGGACAATCAGCTCTGATCTCCATCCTCCGACAAAGCGGGAGCTGTGATGGATATAATCGTGTACAGCAAAACCAACAGACTCACAAGCCTTACGCAGACCTTACTTTTTCTTCTTTTGCATGTCCGAACTTCAGCCCTGTGGGAGTGTTGCTTTATGTACGGCTCCTTTGGAAACTTGGAAAAAACGTTTTCACTTGTCTGATTCTCACTTCATTAGTAGAAAAAAAAACAAAAAAACAAAAAAACAGAACAACCCTTTCAGAGCATGTTTGTGAAAGTAAAAAGCTTGTGTCTGTCTGCTCATTACAGAGCAGAGCTGCACAATTCTCAGGAGTTTAAAAAGTTAATTGCAACCTTCAAAGCACTACGACAATAAAAACAAGAATGTGGACCTAAGAGAATCATGGTAAAGTTCCTCTCTATTGATGACATTTTTCTTTTCTAGTGTCTTTCTCTATATATATTTCTGGTACAAAAGTCTTAGGCAGGTCTAATAAGGTCCCCAAATACCCATGAGCAGCCAAAGTCAGCCTCGAACGATGAATCGCAAGGCAAGCTGTAAAAATATTTCGTAAAAAAAATCTGGAACACTCATCGTGTCGCCTACCATCACGGAGACTGAAAACCAACCGAATGTCTTCTGAGGACAAACATTTTACCCACTGATCCAACTCCTCAACCCCAAACCTGGCTTTTAAGATCGGACTTAATAAAAAGTGTTTCTACATCAACCACAAGTGAGCGTGGATCGATGGGCAAACCTGCCTACTCAACCAGGGGCAGCGGACATAGGAGGATCTGCCATGCTGAACCTGGAACTGTAGAGAAGCTGTAACACACCCATTACTGTTACTCATTAGTGGAACAGCGTGATCTAAAGACATCATTTCCCCCTGACTTCAAAATGCAAAGTGCTTGTTAAAACTTAATAATACACAACATTTTTTTCTGTAACACTGTTAATTTTTTAATTTCTTATTGACATGATCGTATTTGCACTGTTTTTAGGTCATTTCTGTCCATTATTTATGACTTATTTCTGGACACCATGGCGATAGTGCTTTTCTGAGCACAAAGCTATCCGGAACTTGCTCACAAGAGTTGGCTTGTGTAGACAGGTATCTGCACATACCTGTGGGGCACGGAGGTGCCAGTCTTGTCCCTGTCGCCCCACCCCATTCCTGGCCTTTTCCCCTAGGACAAAGCCATGCAGTATAGTGCACTGTGGTTTACACGACAGTCATTCTTCATTGAGAAGGTTAGAGCACCTAAGTTTTTTTTAAAGCACAAGTAACTTTAAAATCTGCATATCACAATGGAAAATTTCTATTTAGAAGGGACAAAGACAGACGTTGCCAAGATTGAAAATGCATTAATTTCCCCACAGGCTGAAATAATTTTGTTGTGTACAGAAGAAGGGTATGAAGCAGTAATGAACTTGTCTTGCACGTTTGCTAGGGCAGCCTACACTAATGTTGGGGTGCCCTTCTTTTCACAGTGTGTCCCCCCCAAACCTGATCTTTCTCTTCATCCCTCCTGAGTCCTGACGTCCTTTGTAAACCAGGATACCTGCAGGACAGTTTGGAAAACTCTGATGTTAGAGTTTCTCAACCTATGTGTGGATTGTGACACCTTTGGGGGTCTTTTGGGTCAAAAGATTTTTCAAGGGGGTTGCCTAAGACCACCAGAAAACATAGATATTTACATTACAATTCGTAACAATAGCAAAATTACAGTTGTGAAGTAGCACCAAAGATCATTTTATGATGGTGGTGGTGGGGTCACTACAACATGAGCAACTGTATTAAAGGGTCGAAGCATTAGGAAGGTTGAGAACCACTATATTAGAACACTTCTAATCATTCTTTGACTAGACGTGAGGGTACCTAGTACTTTATGTCTCCAATCCCAGCAAACAGGAAAGATTTTTGATCACCCTCCTCCCCACCATACACACACACACACACACACACACACACACACACACACACACACACACACACAATATAGAACAACCAGGATACTGTTGTCCTGGTATTTCTTCTTCTGAGTCTAATGGTACCTGGTTGACATGGCTTAATGTGTAGCAGTGGTTTCAATTCAGTAGATAGTTTTGAAATGTTCTCTAATGACATCTTTTTTTTTTCTTGTGTGTGTATGTGCATGTGCACGTGCACATACGTGCATGCACGTAGAAGCCAGAATTCGATGTTATATGTTTTCCTCAGTTACACTCTACCTTATTTTCTGAGGTAAGGGACAAGGTCTCTCACTGTACCTGGGCCTCCCTGAGTCAGCTAAACTGGCTGAGCAGCAAGCCCAGGGGTCCTCCTGACCCTGTCTTCCCAGGGCTGAGATGACAGTGTGTGTGGCATGCTCAGCTTTTCACATGGTACTGGGAATCCAAACCCACGTCTTCATGTTTGCAGTGCAGTTGCTTGACTGATAGCTACGTTCTGAGCTTCTTTTTTTTACTTTCTGAGCTTCTAATAGCGTTTTTTAAAGAAAGGTTTACCTTAAAGTATCCCGCAGTATTCGATTTCATTTGAAGTGTTAAAACGGAATGGCAATGGATCTGTCAAAATAGGCGATGGTATCATCTGAACGAACACTGAGGCAAGACAATGTGAATTCACTGGTTTTCCCAGCTGCTGTGGTATCAGGGTAACTTGCCTGGAAACGTGTGTTGCTGCTGCTGCTGTTGCTGTTGTGGCTGTTTTTAGCTGAAAATGAAATGGTGCCTCACTGTGCAGAACTGTTTTGAAGATGTAGACCTAATAAATCAGGCTCACAGACTTAAGACTCCATGACATAAATCCCTTCCGAAATGGTTGCAAATTGCCATTAGGCCAAGTTGAAGACCAATTTCTCCCTCTGCCTTTGCTTCCCCAGGCCAGGGAGTTTGAGGGAAAGAGCTGTCTGTGCAGCTCCCTCCCGGGGAGAAGTCTCATTGAGGCAGCTCTGCAAATGAGCTGTGCTGTCTGCTTTCCTGGGTCGATGACCCAGGGAGCCTGAGCAAACGGAAGCGAGCTCTTTCTTTGCCTCTTTTCCTTCTGTGACTGGCTGGTAATTTGAACACATGAGATCAGTGACAGGCTGCTCTGCTCTGTGTAAGCTGACCCGTCAAGTGGAGCCCCTGCAATAAGTGAAGAAAGGGGAACACAGACACCATGAAACTCCTGTGGTGGCTTTTGATTTGGAAGGAGGCTCAGATTTGGTTTGATGGTTTCTTTATAACATACATGGCACAGAAAAAAAAGAAAAAAAAGAAAAAGAAAGGCTGTGCATAGCTCCTTCCCGTTTAAAGGGAATACTGTTTCTAGTTTGCAGACAGAGGCAGGAAATTAGCAGAATGCAATCATGATAATTGAGACCTTCCTCAGAAAAATCTTTAGACTTCTCCATCTTTTTCCCTTTAATAAGAGGCTGTCTAGATTTGATTGGAAGGGAGGAGACCCCAAAACATGTAAAGGCTGATACTTCAAAGAAAAAAGGCTTAACCAGAAGGGGCAGACAGCACCACCCTGATCTACATAATAAGGGCCTTTGACCTGAGCTCTACCTACAGCGTAGGGCCAGTTCTCTGTCTCCCTTTGAAACACAAAGTCTTCAGTGCAATGCACTGGAAGCTGAAATAGATACGTTCGTTCCCTGTTAAGAAAGGCTTCCTGATCTGTGAATCACAGACCACTTGATGGAATGCTTCAAAATCTGTGCCTAACTCCTTCAACCTATCTTATCAAATTAATTCTGCCCCGGTATAAAGAAGCTACCTTGAAACCATACCTGTGACTAGAAAGTGTCAGTTTGTTGGCTGAGCTGGCTCTGGATTTTGTCTGTGTTAGAAGCTTTCTGTTTTTTGTTTTTTGTTTTTTCCAAAATAGATGGCGGTCCTTGGGTCACAGTGGTGGGATGAGGATCTCGGGGCTTCATTCTTTGATGAACGAGCTGTGTTTCTCAACCTTCCTAATGCTGCGACCCTTTAATACAGTTCTTCCCGTTGTGGTGAGCCCCAACCATCAAATTAGTTTCATTGCCACTTCATAACTGTTACTTTACTACTGTTACAAATTGTAATGTAAATGTCTGTGTTGTTTTCTGATAACCTTAGGTAACCACCTGACAGGATCATTAGACCCCCAAAGGGGACAGGCATGACCTACGGGTTGAAAACTGCTAGATTAAGGAGTGGTGTGTGTGTGTGTGTGTGTGTGTGTGTGTGTGTGTGTGTGTGTGTGTGTGTGTGTGTGTGTGTGTGTGTGTGTGTGTGTGTGTGTGTGTGTGTGTGTGTGTGTGTGTGTTTTCCCTAGCAAGGCCAATCCTTCCTTGGAACTGATAAATGAGCACTAAGTTGGAAAAATTCTCTCTTCCCAGCCAGGTCTCTAAATTGGAGCTGCAGAGAACAGGGTCACACTGTATGGAGGCCAGTAAGGGGAGGTGACCAAGCATAAAAGACTTGAAAGTGACAGAAAAAAGAACTGAAGCAGAGCGATCTCTAGATCCCTTGGTCCCACAGGAATTGTCGCCTGAGGTGGAACTGCTGCCACTATGTGCAAACACTTACCTTCCCTTTAAAAACCTTCCATTTCGGCTTCTACATTTTGAAGCTTAAAACAACATCTTTAAACTCTTAGGGTTTTTGTTTTGTTTTGTTTTGTTTTTTTCAATTGGATCAGTTGTGTTAGCTTTGACATGTTCCTAGGAACATAAAAAAAGACCCAGGGGAAGGACACCAACTGGGTCTGGATCCTTTTCTGTCATCCTCCATATTCATCCCCACCCCCAGGAACAATACATTCTCCATCCTAAAAGGTTGGGGTTCTATTTGTTTTGTTTTTGTTTTTTTTTTTTTTAATTTTACATTTTTAAATTTTTGCCCTTTCTAGAATGTTCTGTAAAGGAAATAATACTGCATGTGGCCTTTTGCACCTGACCCCCTTCATCATGCACAGGAATTAGCAAATTTCTGCGAAAGGACAAGTGGTAGATACTGCCAGCTTTGAAGGACATTTGGTTGCTTTTGCTGCTATTCGACTCTGTCACCATAGCTTGAACGCAGTCACGGGCAATCTGTAAGTAGCCGTAGCTGGATTTGGCTTGCAAGTCGGATAGATTACTGACCCCTGAGTACGTAAGGACAAAGCAGCAGCCATCTGTCCACGCCTGACCCAGATGAAGTTTACTCTCTGGTTGCTGAATAATGTTTTACGACATGGTTATATTACAGTATGTTTGTCCATTTTAGAGAGGAGACACATTTGATTGTGCCTGAGTCTTGGTGATTATGAATAAAATAGCCATGAACTGAATATGCTTCCCCAAATTCGGGGTGAAATTCGATCATCAGTATGATCATGCACAGAGGTAGGGCCTTTAGAGCTCTGTAGGTCACAATGGCTCCTCCTTTATGAATGAGATGAGGGGTCTGTAGGAGAGACTTTCCCTAGGCCTTTTCCTTAGGAGGACACAGCATTCACCCATTCTGAAAGAATGCCACAGACGGTACATAGACTGGCTTTCACTACTTATCACACCTACTAGACCCTCCAGAACTTCCTAGCTTCCAGAGTTGTGCCCTATCAGGGCCTGGCTGAGCTGGTGACATGGTGGTGGCTTTCAAGCCTGGACGTCAGTGATAATTTGTTACAGCTGCTGGTTGTTCCTGTATAGAGAAGACCAAGCTCTATATTGCTTAATTTTAAGGCAAGTCCTTCAAGTTGTTAGGTTGAACAAAAGTTGTACATAATTGTTCTCTTCTTACAGACATTCTTTATTTTCACATCATCCTGTGTGTGATGTCTGAGTCAATAAGTTCCCAACACTCTGCTCTGACTGGGCCTTCGGCCCGTAGGCTTAGAACGTGAGTCATTTCCATTTCCTAGTTACACTTGATTTGGATAGGATAATAGTCTACATTCCAATGAAAACACACTCATTTATTAACAATAATGATACAGCATTGGAACAATGGTGGATTTCCTCAGGCAATCGGATAACAAAACATTCAATATTCACCTGAATTTCTAAATTCTCAGAACACAGATAAGGGGAAGAGAAGAGCTGAACTCTGCTGGCTTATTCCATTTTCCACCATCCATACTCCTAAGTTCCAGCCTTTAAAACACAAATCCAGATGGATGCTGGGATCACACCTGCAATCCCATCATGGCTGGGGCAGAGACTGAAGGATCTATAGTGGGACCTTTATCTACTCAAAACCAAACAGAAGAGAGGGAGAGAGAGAGAGAGAGAGAGAGGGAGGGAGGGAGGGAGGGAGAGAAGAGGGAGGGAGAGACAGAGAGAGAGAGACAAAGACAAAGAGATGAGAGAGACAATGACAGAGAAAGACAGAGACACAGAAGATTTAGACAGACAGAGAAAACTTTAGTCCTGTTCCTACTATTTACTAATTGTGTGACTTTTAGTAATTTGCACTTATTAAGTGGAGTCATCGCACAACTGTATATTTTACCAGTTTCAATATTCTGTGATCATATAGGGAAGAAATTGAAAATAGACTGTAGTAAATGTGAAACCGGAAAGGAAATATTTCCTTTCCAATCCCCTGACAGTTTGGAAGCTCTATATTTGGGACTTGGGGGTCATTATTCAGTTATAGCATCGAGCATACTAAGCAGGTAGATAATCACACTGACTTCTATTTTTTTTTTTTAAAAAAGCAATAATCACCGAGTAATTCATTCAGTATCTTGGAAAGTTAGTGGCTGTCCAAACTCAATTATGATTTGCAATTAAGTGAAAGGCCATGCTTGGATGATTCCAAGTTTACGACTGAGTTGGCACCTCTGCGCCGTGCTAAAAGTGAGACTGCGGGGACTTGCAGATTTAAGGACTCCGAACAGACAACAGTCCCTGGGATGCCGAAGGGATTGTTAAAACTTAAAAGCAGCCACTTTCCCACTTGCTAGAGAATTTGAAATTAAAAACCGAAAGAGTGCGCAAATCAGCAGAAATACTGTGCGAGCGCATAGAGAATTTTGAGCCTCCTATGAGAAGAATCATAAAAGTCTGAGAAATATATGGCAAGGAGGCCATAAGGGAAAGGTGTTTGCTTTGTCCATTTCAGGGTCTGCTCTCTCTGCACACATGGGCAACTAGATACAATTCACTCTACAGACACATGCCTGGCCCTGTACTTGGGTTTCCACTTTAACAGTAGTTACCCCGGTCCAGTCACATGACATAGTCTATTGTTTACCTCTGAAAAGTTGTTCAAACACCTATGTACACACCTTCCCCACAGTGAACTGATGTTGTTTGCTGACAGGATATTACCAGCACTGATGTCTTGTTTGTGTTTTCTACTTGCCTTTATCATGACCCTGTATTTTCTCTCGTGTTTCTTTTCCAGTCCCCTGATGGCTTAGAAGCTCTATGTTGCATTTTACACAGTGAACATTACCCTTAAGTTAGCTTTCTAGAGATTGAACACTACGCTTTCTGTAAATGCTTGAAGTTTTTTCAGTTTTCATTTCTTGTAGTGATATAATTTCTATGTCATGATTATATATATATATATATATACACACACATATATACATATATATGGTTTATGATGATATAGTTATTCATTCAACAACTTCTGCTACTTTTTAAGATCTGGTTTTAAATTGAAAACACACACACACACACACACACACACCCCACAGCGAGTGTGTGAGGGGTTGGGGCGATGGCTCAGTGGGTAAAGAACTTGCCTTGTAATCATGAGGACCTGAGTTCAAGCCTCTGGCACTCACGTGAACATGGTAAGGCTGACACTGGAGAGGAAGAAACAGAAAAATCCCCAGGGCTTTCCAGCCAGCCATTCTAGCAGAATTGACAAGTGCCAATTCAGTGAGAGAAGTTATCTCTGAAAAATAAGGTGGAAAACAGTTGAAGAAGACAGCTGGGGTCAACCTCTGACTTCCATGAGCACACGTATGTAAGCAAGACACGAACTCATACAAAACACGAAAGAGTGATGGCTATCTATCTAGTCGATTCATGCTCGGTGCTTTTTAGATATCCTCTTATGATGGTGTTTGTTTCCTCTAACTCAGCCTCACAAGTTCATGCATTTGATTTTATTTTGTAAAGTCTTTTAAAAAATAGCATCCAATTAATTCTTTGAGGATTTCATAGAATATATTTTTCTCAAATTTATCCCCCAACTTCTCCCAGATCTACCCTCTCCTCTCCGTTAAAGCTCCACAATCTCCCCAAACAGCTTGGAAACAAATGTTCAAACACACGAGCCTGCGGGGATGTGACGTCTGGTCTTAGCGGTCAACTGGACACACTTAGGGAGAAGGAACCTCTTATTGAGAAATTGCCTCCATTAGATTGGCTTGTGCCTTGTCTGTGTGTGTGTGGAGAGGGGGTCGGTGATGTGGATTTTCTCGATCGACAATTGATGTGAAAAGGCCCAGGCCATTGTGGGTGGCGCAACCCCTGGGCTGAGTTACATAAGAAAGCAAGCTGAGCATGGGACGAAAGAAACAAGCCGGCAAGCATCGCTACTCTGGTTTCAGTTCCTGCCTCACCTTCCCGGAATGGTGGACTGTAACCTGTAAGCCAAATACGTTCCTCCACATTGCTTTTGCTCAGGATGTTTCTCTCAGCAAACTAAGTCAGAGACTTTGGATGTGAACCATAGCGTACTTCTTTTCTAATCCTCTCCTCCTGTCTTTATCTGCTTCTTTTCCCGTGAGCCCTAGAGAATGGAGACCAGTTCGGCTTCATCTGTGTAGCTACAGTTCTTAGGATAAGGCTTGGGTCATTCTTGGGTGGTGTCTTTAATTGTTTTGCACATAAATTAAAGTGAGTACTTTCAGATACGTTTTGGGATGTTTGACAATTTCAACGCACTTATTTTAATGACAGTTCCTAACTTTTTCAAGTTCTTCACAAAATACTAGATTCTACATTAACGTGTGTCAAAGGATTAGTCAAAAAATTAACTTGTAAATGAGGTAGTGACTCATCATGAAAAAATATTGCACTGCCTCCATATGTGGGGCCCAATAATAACTTCTGTCGCTTTAAAATTTAATGTCGTCAGTTCCATGGGCAATCCCTGCCTTTACTGGCATTTAAATCTATAAGCTCTCGTGCTTAATCCTTAAAATTAATGCAATGTAATATGCTTAAAATCTGTTAAGGAGTCAGAGTGAAAAGCTGTGAGGAAGTACCATTCACCATGTTACATATTGATTTCTCCATTTCTGACCCAGGCAAATAGAATCAATGTTTATGACGGGAGTTGAGGAGAAGGAGTTGGGGCTAAATGAGCTCCCCGTGTGTACTCACAGCTGCTAAGTGAAACAAAGAGATCCACTGTGAGTCACGTCTCTGGTGGAGTTGATTAAACCCGAGTGCACATGACTGAAACATCGCAGCACGCGGGTGGAGTTGCCTGGAGGGTGTCTGTGGCTGGCGGGAGCAGCAGGCAGGCAGTGGCTTTCTCTATGCCCAGAGATGTCACTGTGCAGATATAAATCCAGACAACTGCAACTGAAAACACTTGGACTCCCGGTAGCACTCCAGCGACAGCCAGGCCATAAATGACGGAATGGCTGTCTCAAAGATCCCTCTCACACAGGAACAGTAGGGTTTGACAGGCACAGAGAAAGCAGCAGCAGACACCAGCCACTCCATTAGGACAGAGTGGGCAGAATCCTGTCTCTTTGTTGGTTTTGCAAGCAAGCAAGGGGGAAGAAACACAAGCAGGTATTCGAGGAGAGAAAAACTGTACGTGCGCTGTTTTCACAGCTGGTCTGAGCACATCGTGAATTATAGAGGAATTTAAGAGCGTTGGGGGAGGTGCTCCAGGAGGAGAGAAAATGCCAGCATGTGGCATTTGTGTGTCCTGATTCCCCACGCCATTCTGCAAATCTTCACCGAGTTCCTGCTGGGATACATAAAGGACATAAAGGACACAAGTCAGGTCTGGCTCAGGTAGCCTTGTTCAGCTAAAACACACCTTTCCACTGTCCATTAGATTGCAGCTGGGAGCTACAGTGAAGAGCATTTGCTGTGTCGCTCGCTCGAACGGACCACCTTCGGCCGAGGGCAGAGATTTCTCTGGCACAGAGGACTCCAGTACTGTTGGTATCACAGAGATAATTATTCTGAAATGTGTTTAGCATTTTGGGCATTAGGAGTGCAGTTTAAGAAAAGGGATTCCGTCAAGTCTCTTCACATAAGCATGCATTTTTAGCAAGGGGAAACATTTAGAGGTGTTTTATCTAATGTTCAAAACCAGCAATTCGCTTATTTCCAAAAATCTTTATTAAATAATCTGGTGCCTTAGATTTTGGAAATCTAGCTTTATTGATAGAAAAAGGGGAAAGCAAAGTATTAGACTGACCACAGTGCGAAGTTATTAACCAGAAGTAATGGTTAGGAATTTTTCCTTTCAAATGGCTAGGTATACAGTACCAGGCAGAGAATCCTTTTTAACATAGGTATTTGATTTCGGACCCTGGGACGAGGAACTGAGGTGCATATTTTACAGACCAAAGCAGTCCTGGCCTCCAGGTTCTCCCAGCATCCCTCAGTGCCTACCTGGCATACCTTGACTCCAAACCTGAACTTTCCAGGGGCTGAGCTGCCCTTCCCTCTCTTCCCTATAAATCCTAACATTTTGCTCTCTCTCTCCCTCCCTCCCTCCCTCCCTCCCTCCCTCTCCCTCCTCCCTCTCTCCTCCCTCTCCCCACCCTCATCTCTGTGTATAGCACACATCCTCCCCCCACCTACTATGGCAACTCCCCTGGCATCAATCTTGAGGGCCAGTAAACTTGCCTGGAAGCAGCTTCCCAATAAACCTGCCTTTATTTTAATCTAATCTGGTTTGAACTGGCTCATTTCACCAGCAGAGAAATAACCTCTCAATAGAATCCTGGAAAAACATCAAAAGATTCTTGCAAATAGGAAAAAAGAAAAAGAAAATAGGAACTGGATCTCTGAATCATGCATAGATTTGGGGGTCCAGTGTGGGGTTACACCCAGCTTAGCTATACACCAACTGTAACTGTAAGGCTGGAAGTGAGTCCTAACTACCGGGAGACGCCCCAAGTGAGACACGAGAACGAAATTCAATGCAAATGCAAGAGGTTTATTTTTCCAGTTCGTCAGGGTCGACCCTCAATCAGCCCCTCGTGGTAAGTGATTAGAAGGCGACCCCGAATGGCTATAACAAGCAGTTTTTATACTTTTTAGGGGTACAGGTTATATCAGCAAGGTTACAGTTTAAACTTATTAGCTAAACATATTGACATTTGAATCTATTGGGTAGCAAGCATATGACATGCATTCGAACTCTATCTGGGACCAGAGGGTCAGGTGACTACCAGTCAGTACATTCTGTGGTTTTTCAAGAATGTCCCTGCTCCACCTGAGAACTGTGGGTGGAGAATGGAACTTGGCCTAGCCTTGACCTGACACGAGAAGCTGGTACTTGGCCTAATCTTGACCTGAGGTGGTGAGTGTAAGGCTGGCGAAAGCACCTAGGGTCCTTCACAGGAACCCTATAACCTACCTACTTTCTACCAGGCCAAGCCTCTTAATAACTCTTACACTTCAGTAAGAACTAGGGTCCTTCATAAGCCCTGGGTAGGTAGGTAGTCTATTTTATGGCTTTTCCCAGGAGGACAGGAGCAATGTCTATTTATCCCAGAGACACACTGATGATAGACCAAAGAAACAGTTCCACCCTAGTCTAGCTTGCTGACCAGTGCGTTTATTATAGTTTCAAACAGGAATACAGGGGATGGGTTACTTCCAGGAGTTTGGATTAATCAAAGGCAACTATAGCACAAAAAAGCCTCCCGACATGGATAAGAATTCACATAAGCTACATCCCTAAAGTTCCCTGCGTGACCTATAGGCAGCTCAGGCAGCTGGAGTCTCCTCTCCTCAGTATATTACTGTGTGCATAGTTATGAAGAGGAGCCTTGTGAATCCTGTGAGTTTCAGGAATTTCCTGAGACTTGCTGTGTGTATTTATTTCCTAGGCCTTGAAAGACTGTTTACTTCCTGAGTCTTAAGGAGCTCCCCTCTCCTTCCAGCCGGGAAATGATTCAATCTGGAGGAAGAGGTTTTGTCTACACAGTCTTGTAAGGCCTCGGTTTCCTGTCATTAAAATGCTGTGGACTATAGCAACTATTAACCCTCTGCGGGTAGTGCTGCTTCAGATGCTTCTTTTAGCAGAAAACTGTCTTCAGGGGTGAGCACCATTAGTACCTATATTTCTCTGATGAGGAAACCCAGGCAACCCTTGCTCCAGAATATATGAAATTCCAATGCACCAACAAAGCCATGTAAATGTCTTGTGTCATGACGGCAGGTTGAGCTTTTTCATCCTGCATTTCTCTGGGTCTACAAAGAAGACAGCAGCTTCTCGAAGGATCTTATACTTTCTTGGCCGGGAGTAGGACAAAGCACAGAAAACTAAACTCTGGGTTACTGATGTACATGAGAAGGCAATGAACCTCCTACAGTAACCAAAAAATCAAACTCATTATACATTAAGGAGTAATTTTTATTTCCCAATCTCCATTGGGTCCCTAAGAGTGTTTTACATCTTATTTAAATATTTTACCCTTATTTTGTATCATCTAATAATGCTGACTGCAACCTGGTGCATTCAAATGCTCTCCTCATTCCTTTAGTTTTCTCTCAACGGTGGGTGCGGCTCCTTCCTCTTTTGCTCTCCCCCATGGCCTGGGTACAATTCTAGCTCACCTGTATC
This sequence comes from Rattus rattus, assembly GCF_011064425.1. Lineage (NCBI taxonomy): Eukaryota > Metazoa > Chordata > Mammalia > Rodentia > Muridae > Rattus > Rattus rattus. The sequence goes on along the minus strand of NC_046161.1, from coordinate 77,764,195 downwards.
ACCAAGCTACAGAAAATGTGTTATCTCGTGGCCCAAATGCTAGCATCTGCCAGATCATGCGTTTCTTTCTATCATTGACGAGGAACAACACTGTCAAGTTCTATACTGATGTGTCACACACCTGTCTGAAAGTGAACTAAAAGATGCCAGGGGCTGACTGTTTGAAATTGCTATGTCCATGTCCAAAGATTTAATAAAGTGGTACTTTGTATATGAGCCTTTGAGAGATCTGAGTAGGAAGCTAACAGTAATGGGTCCTTATAAAAAGAAACAAAGCTTATTCTTGTTCTTGATCTCTTTCAGACTCTGAAAGAATGTGGCCACGTACAAGACAGGCAGAAGACAGATCCTACCATAACTTGACTGTCTGGCATGGCACCCTGATCTTGGGCATCAGGCCTCTAGGAACAAGATAATTTTTTTTCATTTAAGTGACCTAGTCTATAGTTCAGGCTCTTCACTTACAATAGGAGCCTCACGAAAATCGTGAATGGAACCTATTGTAAGTCAGTAACAGGGTGGATGCACTTAGCCAAGCGAACATCATAGCTAACAATGCAGTACATTGTAGAGTTCTGGCTGTTCTCCTCTGACTTAGGCTCCTATTGCTGTGATGAACAGACACCATGACCATAGTAATTCTTATAAAGGAAAACATTTCATTGGGGCTGGCTTACAGTTCAGAATGGCTTTAGTCCATTATCGTAATGGCAGGGATCATGGCGGCATACAGGCAGACATGGTGCTGGCGAGGGAGCTGAGAGTTCTACACTTGGATCCACAGGCAGCAGGAACGGAGGCACACTATCCTGGCTTGTACTTCTGAGACTTCAAAGCCAACCTCCTGGTGACACACCTCCTCCAACAACTCCACACTACCCAACAAGGCCACACCTCCTAATGGTGGCACTCCCTGTGGGTCTATGGGCCATTTTTATTCACACCACACCATGGTTGCTGAGTGGAGAAAACTTCACTAACCTGGGAATATGTCAGGCGCAAAATTCCAAGCCCAGTTTCCGAGGCTTTATCACTTTTCTCACCATTGGCAAGTCAAGAAGTTGTCCATTGAACCACAGTGGGTTGGGGACTGTCTGTATTCTGCCAAGGCATTCCCAGATGGCTAAGGGAGTGAAGAAAGTTTCTAACCTGGTCTTCCTACCCAACTTGCCAGAGTCTGGAGGATGACTGCCATTGTTAGAAACGGTTGTCCTTTAGGTATGGCAAGGCCTGCAGGTCAATGGCAGCTGCCACTGAAGGGGCTGGACTTTGTGTTGGGAGTAGAGCTCAGTAGCAGAGCGCTGGCCTAGAATGCACAAAGGAAATTCAATCCCCAGCACTGGGGTTAAAAAAGAACTAGTATTTCATTGCTGGGATGACTATATTCTGTATTTAAATGTTTTCCATGCCCCTGATTCAGAGCTCAATGCATGTGTATCTGTAAGTGTGATGTGATACTCATTTATTCAAAGAGCCAAATAAATTGAAAGCAATCTTATAAAACAAATCTCTACCATAAATTTATACCGGTTGATAAATCTGTGTGCAGCGCCGTTTGTTATCTGGTTCAGTTGGGCTCGATAAAGTTCCATCCCTTGTAAAACTCACATTTCTGTAAAGAATTCTTCATTCTTTTCCCTTATGTGCTGTTTTCTGTGCTGTTCAATATACACAGAGCAAAAGCTCTTTGTTAGAGATAACATACAGAAACAGAGACAGACAGATTCCCAAGACAGTAACCACAGAGTCAACGTCCTACAACAGACGGATTACAGACAGAAGACGAGAGAAGACACAGGGAGAGGGAAGTAGAGAATCAAGTCCGGGCTCGCCTCTGGTAGTGCTTCGATTGTGTTTCCTAAACACGACGCTAGCACATTTTGGGCACTCTGAGGTTGCTACTAATCCACTTAACCAACCCAAAATGTATATGTAACTCAAATGGCAATGTTCATAAAGGCTCTGTTGGCACAGAGCCACCTCATTAAGTGCCACCTCTTGCTGACTCTATACTGCAATGGCAATGCTGACCTGCTCAGACAGAGACGCGTCACCTGAAATGCTGAAAGTGCGTGCGTTCTGACCCTTATAGAAAATGTTTGCCAGCCCTCATATTGCATCATTAATACAGAGTGAGGGGATTTGCGTGCAAGATACCATAAATTGTGGAGGCTACTAATGGGCGCTGAGGATGGATGACTTTGTTATGAGATACCAAAACACAGCAGGTTTAGAAGATAATGGAAGGAAGAGAGAATTTCTAATTAGGAAAAAAAAAATCCTCTTTATAAAGTGTAAAATATTAAGGTTTTTTTTTTTTTTTTTTTTTTTTTTTTTTTTTGCTAGTGAACAAGAAATCAAACACGTGAACTAAGACAATCACCTCACTGTTTTGAGGGCCAGTTCAAATCAGGCATTCTTCGTATTTCAAAGTTATTTTGATGTTCAAGTGCAAATCCATACGCAGTTGTTCATGGGCATGTGTGGTATGATTCCTACTGATTATAAAAGCGTGCTTAAGAAGTAGGGCGTACAACACACAGGGAAACTGACCGTGGAGGCACATATTCTAAGATAGCCAAGGAGGCTATCACAGAGCAGCAGCCAGGCCAGGAAATCTCTCCACAGCAAGCACAGTTGAAGTATGAGAAGCACTGAAAGGCACCCACACTGGACAGATGGACAGACGCTCTCTGCTGTCCTCCTCCCCAACCCCTGAGGCCTGGGAAAGAAACCGGCCATCTGCTGGTCAGCGGGCAAACGTCCATCTGTGGCACGGGATCGTTCACCATCAGATGCTGCAAGTCCTTTGCTCAGTAAATGCTTTCTTAACACTTTTCCTAGGAAGAAAACTGTCAAAGCCATTGGGAGAGAAGACAGAGAAATAGAATTGTGGTCTCTATTCTCCAAATAGGTAACCACTGCGGGGAGATAAATTCTCCGTGATAAGGAGCAGCAACTGAGAAATCCTGGAAACAATTTATAGAATTAATTCAGAAAAGAAAGCTAAAATTCAGCTCAGGGAGCCAGGAACACACACCCTACCCTCCTACCCACCACTACCACCTCTGACACCAAAGGAGGGAGGGAGGATATTATGAGTGGGGTGGGCTAGGGTGGGGGTGGCTGACAAGTTCAGGATAGACTGGGAGAGAGGCACACCTCAAAGAAGAAATTAGGCTGAAGTCCATGAGAGTGATGGAGGGAAGGGAGCTGGAGAAAAAGGCAGACAGGGATTAAGAACCTGTCTACGGGATGAAAGCGTCATCCATTTGACAATGAGTAGACTCAGTGTGTTCGCATAAAGATGAGGGATAATAAATACATGGGCAGTTTTGTCAAAGCAACCAGCTGCAGAAGCCAGAGCTGGGTAATCACAAAGGAAACAGAGAAGGCAGATGGTATTCCAGTAGGAGAGACGTGAGCAGCGAGGAACAGTGCACGTCTTTGCCCTTACAGGATAACAAAGGATATTTCTAATTGACAGACACATTGTATAGCGTGCCAGAGAATAAACACGGTGAGGCACTAAGAGCAGAGACAGAAACTCAGCCAGCTGCGGCCTTGGGCACTGCACGCTACGGACACACACTGGCCACACACCCATAGCTTTGCTTGCACGAGGATCTGATGAGTCTCTTTGGGAAGATGAGTTAAGCACTGGACCGGCTTGAAGAGTTGTCCTTAGTAACTCTGGAATCACACGCACTTCCCACACTGGAGAAAGGACTAGTGTCAGCATGTCTCCACAGGGGAGATCCGAAGGCCACTGGCTAAGGCCGTTGCTATGCTGTGAGCCTCTGTGGCCTGCAGAGTACATTTGCTGAAATCCCGATGTCCAGAGAAGCAGTAGAGGAGGGGCTCCTGGGGGTGGTAATCAGGTCTTGAGGGTGAATCCTTCATAAATGGGGTTCGTGCCTTTGTAAGAGAGACCCCCAAAGAGCTGTTCTATCCCTTCCATTATCTGAGGACAGAGCAAAGTGCCATCCATAAGCCAGGAAGGGATCTCACAGAAACCAAGAAGCCAGGCATGTAGTAATTTTGAAAATGTCACCATCCAACTGTGAGAAATAAATTTCTGGTGTTTGTAAGTTTCCTCGCCTATGGTATTTTGCCACAGCAGTGGGGGTGAACTAAGAGAGGCAATGACCAAAAATAGAGGAGCGAATGATCTTTTGGGTAGATCTCTTGGTAACACTTTCCTGATTAATCTGTCTTTCTCCTTTCCCTTCTCTCCCCCCATTCCTTTTGTTTCTTTCTTCTTTTCTCCATGGACGATATTGAGAAACAATTGCCAGATCCCTGAGCCCAAGATGGTAATTATCAGAGCCATTTGCTGTCCATATGAGGGTCCAGGGGCATTGGCCCATACACATGCTACAAAGAGACGAGTAGCTGCCACTTAGAAATGTTTCTAAAATAGCTAATGGCAGGGGACACCTTCCTGATGCTACCCTTGAGATCTAAGACTTTTTTCCATTCAGTTATGGACCACACATCTATGATTTTTGACTCACACAGTAGAACCAATTCTTTTTAGTAAAATAACAATCTTTTAGCTTTGCCGGTGGAGTGATGACTAGATATGGCGTTTATTCTGAGTCATCACATACCAGTGGTGATCTGCTAAGGGATTTTAATTGCTACAGGAGTAACCCACGATTTAAGTAAACCAGGAGAATTCTGGGATGCATGGCCTAAAGCCTAGTGTTGTTTTATGCAGGCTTCCTGTCAGCTCTGACCAAAATGTGCACATACCTCACTTAAGAATAACACCTCAAAAAGCAAAAACAAAAACAAAAAAGAAAGAGAAACAATAATGACAACATCTCTCGAAACTAGAAAGACAGCTCAGCAGTTAAGAGCACTTGCTACTCTCCTGAAGGAGACCAGTTAGTTCCTAGAAACCATGTAAGGGAATTCACAGTTGTTTATGTCTCCAATGTCTTCCTTTGGTCTCTGTGGGCATGCGCACACACACGCACGCATGCACACACACACACACATACACACACACACACACACACACACACACACACACACACACACGTGCAATCTTTAAAAAGAACAATGCCACTTCTAGAGAAAAAGAGCTACAAATGAAAAGCAGCCCTCCACTAAGGTGACTCCTGGGCCACAAAACAGAAAGGATCCGTTATCCTGGATGGATGTTGCATGACTGAAGAAACACGCTTGCAATAAATAAATGAACAGACAGCTAATAAAAACTTCAAACCAAGCTGGGGGTATAGATCTGTGGCATGAAGTGCTTAGAATGATCAAGGTCCTAGACTCAGTCCCCAGCACCAAAACACAAAAAAGCAGCAGCAAAAACCTACCCTGTGATTCGTTGGCGAGTGACGGGTCTCCAGGTGAACGGATTTAGTACGGTTGGTGAAAGCAGAAACTTACGACTTTGTATTTCAGAAGGTGCTCCAACATCCACGTCTTTCTCTCATCAGACCACAGTCACCCTAGTAAGTGCAACGGGCGGATCCCGGCAGCACTGACATTGACACCCTGTCCTAGATCAGTTTGATAGACCTGGAGGAATAAATAGTCTAAGAAATGAAGTGAATCCTAAGAAGAATAAAGCACAAGATTTATTTTGTCGGCGCAGAGGGAAGAAAAATGGTTGCAGCCAGACATAAATTATAATCGGTTTGGAGAGAGTAAATCTACAACCTTTCCTACTAAAAAACAAAACTTCTGGGGTCAACCCTTTCTGGTACATTGGGATGTGATGCTTTAGGTGATTAAAATTAGATTATGGGAAATTCGAGGGCACAATTCTGCAAGCAATGAAAAAAGCAAAACCTTGTAAGAAAAGGCAAATTACCACCATGAAAAAATGCACCTTTCCCATGAAAATTAAGCACACTCCAGTGCTGAGTGCTTAATGAGGTTAATTGTAAAACTATGAAGTTCAGGGCAGTTATTTCAGTGAATACTAATAGGTTGTGAGTGCTTATCCTGGCTCTCAAACAGCATACACTCAACACTGGCTTAACTGGGGGGAGAAGGGGGAAAAAAAACTCGTGGGCTGGGAGCCCACTTTCTAATCCCAACCTAAATCTCCTCCCGTTAGCCAACCCGGCGAGTGTGGGGCATTGTATGGTCCAGAAACATTCAAGAGAAGAATTCAAGAGAAGAAGGGAACTCCTAGGGGGAATCGTAGATTGTTTATCTTTGTTTTTTCTCAAGATGGGGTTTCTCTGTGTGAAGAAATAACGTTTTATAGATGTGGAGAAACAAAGCTGTAAAAACAAGGGTTTGAGAAATACATCTGGTGGTCAGGATGCCTATGACAAACTTGTGATCTCTCTGAGAGATACATCTGATGTTAGGAGGCCCAGCGATATGGTAAAGTTTTGGTAATCAAGATATTGGGCAATTCTGACTAAGCTGATTAAGACAAAACAAAACAAAACAAAACAAAACAAAAACCCAAAAACAATGACTGTTCTTGGAAAAACCGCCCCCTACCCTTCCCTGTGGTAAATTCCTAGAACAACCACAGGGTGTCATCCTGACCTTGCCCGACCACCTAGTTCCTCCCCCTCTAAGAGAAGTACCAACTTAGCCCTTTCCCAGTGATTCACCAAGGCCAAGTGTAGGGCTGGACGAGGAAAGTGACCAACTGAGCCAAGAACAGCCCCTCAAGCAGGCCAGCCAATACCTGACCAGATCCTTTGTCCTGTGTACCACCAATGAGAATGGGCCAGCTAACCCTGTTGCTGAGGTCTGCCCTCTGTGATGAAGAAAAGTTGTGTGATTTTGGGGTTTGGCAGAGCAACCCCACGTATGTGGATTAAAAACCTTATACCCTCATGCTATCGCAGTGGTGGGTTGCGCTCCTGAGGTGAGGCCACTACGGGGTCTTACAACATATGTAGCTCTGGCTTCTCTGGATCTCTTTCTGTAGACCAGGCTGGCCTTATACGTAGAGATCTGCCTGTCTCTGCCTCCCAGGTGCTGGGATTAAGTGGGCGCCACCACCGCCTGGTTGTTAGTTTTGATGACTCTGTGTGTCTCTCTTCTCTCCTAAATTGAGCTGTTCTGACAGGAATGTTTATTTTAAAGAAAATAGGAATAAAAATGCAGGCAGCAAAACTCAGCTGCGGGTGAAAGTATTCCAATAGTTGGAATTGGAACTTAAATATAATTTATTTAATGTGCGGCCTTTGCCTCAGAAGAGGACCAGTAAGAAGGCCCAGATCGAGGGACAATTGTTTGGAAACAAATCAGAGGTTCATCCAGAATTAGGCACCAGAGAATATGGCACCAAAGCCCATCATGACGTACAGTAGGGTGGACCATGGGGCTGCTACCTGCCAACAAATGCTGACACAGAGGTAAGTTGACAATGACTCCGAGGTTTAGGGACTTCTATTCACTGTGACAGAAGAAAGCTTCAAACAGAGATTAGAACTGTCCCCTGAATATCAACAAGATGATGATTTCCAACAGCAGAACACCCCAAGGCAAACATGTGGCTCGAAGCCTGGGAGCTGGAGTTCCAGGACGGACACTGAGAGAAGTGCCCGCAGGTGCAAGATGTGCCACCCCTGAAGGTCAGCATCACAGGGACAATGAGGCCTTGCTGTAGTTGTTTGTATTACAAATGCTAATTATGTTCCCCCCAAACTGTTGGTGTCTGCATGTAGCTTCTGAGAACCTGCCTCCCTTCCCCTGGTTGGTTCTGATTGGCAAATAAAGATGTCAACGGCCAATGGCTGGGGAGGACAGACAGAGGTGGGATATTAGATTACCCTACTGGGAAGAAGGGAAGGAGATCCACCATGCCTGAGAGTGCAGGACAGAGAGGCAGAGACCCCATGTGAAGGAGTCAGAAGAGCCCAGGCCAGAGGGCTGCCCAACTGAGCCCAGGGTAGCTGAGACAGAACACAGAGTTTAGTAAGTAGTAACTTGGGATTATCGGCGGGAGGTAGTGGAGGGTAGGCGGTGACCCAGGTATTGTGCTGTTTAAGTCATATTAAAATAGAAAGGCCGTGTGCGTGTTTCATTCAGGACCAAAACAACCATTGGAATGGGTAGCAAATCCACCCCCGCGATTTATTAATTATTTAATTATTACATCACCTTGCTCTTCTGAGAAAATAGGCTGTTTGAATTGTGTTGAACTGCTCAAGGTATTCTTCTAGTGTCCAGGAACGAGTTCAAATATTATGAGACCTGGAGATTATTTAAAAGTAGGAAAACAAGATTAGTTTTTGCTGAGTTGAATCCCACTCTCCCAGTGCTTGGCTACACTGGATTCTACTGTCTACCCGGGCAGATGTGGCATCCAATCGTCTTCTCACTTGGAAGGAGAATATAGACTCTAGAAAGAATGGTGTGAAAGAATCGGGGGCTTCTTTATCCCAAAAGGGAGATTTTAGCAAACTTTGAATATAAACCTTCCAAGAGGACAGACCCTGGGTCAGAAAACTGCAGTCTCACCTTAAAACAGACTTTTTGGAGCCTTTGTTACAAAGTACAGCTTGTCATTAACAACTGAGGAAGGAGGGACAGAAGGAGGGGAGGAGGGACAGAAGGAGGAGGAGGGGAGGAGGGAGGAGAGGAGGAAGGAGGGGGAGGAGGGGAGGAGGGGGGAGGAGGGGGACAGGGGAGGACCAGGAGGAGGACGGGGCTGATCAGATGGCTCAGTGGGTAAAGGTGCTTGCTGCTAGACTTTGAAGACTTGAGTTCTCTATCCAGAACCCACATAGTAGAAGAGTAGTTCTTTTATCTCTACACATGTGTTATAGTTTACTTGTACGTGTATACACATATAGATACACACATACACACACACACACACACACACACACACACACGTCAAAGAAACAGACAAAACAAAGAGGTATGCATTTGCTTTATAACCATGCATAACCCTTGCCACTTAGATTCCAATCTGAGAGAATGTTGAGCCAGAGGAAGAACTCAAGGTTCCAGTCTAGATACTGACTATGGTCAGGATCTCCCACAGACATTGACTATGGTCAGGATCTCCCACAGACATTGACTATGGTCAGGATCTCCCACAGACATTGACTATGGTCAGGATCTCCCACAGACATTGACTATGGTCAGGATCTCCCACAGACATTGACTATGGTCAGGATCTCCCACAGACATTGACTATGGTCAGGATCTCCCACAGACATTGACTATGGTCAGGATCTCCCACAGACGTTGACTATGGTCAGGATCTCCCACAGACATTGACTATGGTCAGGATCTCCCACAGACATTGACTATGGTCAGGATCTCCCACAGACATTGACTATGGTCAGGATCTCCCACAGACTAGCTTATGGCTATGGTGTTCTATACTATCAGCCTTTTCTGGCTTTTACCTCTATTGGCAGCGGGTGTTGGGCCTGGGTATAACATGAGCCCCTCAGGCCCTGCATCACTGCATCACTAATGAGAGTTGGCACCATCGGCAGAGAGGGGATTGCTCCAGCTCACCATGCCCAGAGGATAAGATCCCAGTGCAGACAATGATAGTGAGCCACACAGTCCTTAACATCTCCTCAGTTCAACTTCCCCTTAGCTAAATGTGGCCCACAGACAACCCAACACATCGATTCAATAGGAAAGGTGACAGGAATCTGGAGAGAAGGAGGCAGTCATCCGAGTTGATCTTGTAATTAAATTTATACAAGCATATTTCTGTAGTCTGGACCTTAAGTGTCTCCTAAAAGCCCATGTGTTAACTACTTGATCTCCAGCCTGGGCTGCCACTGAGAGGAGTAGAACATCTGGAAGTAGAGTGTAGAGGAAGAAAGTTAGCACACGGGGGTCATGTTCCTGAAGGGATGCTAGGACCCTTTCCCCTCTTCCCCTCCCTAAGGGGAATGCTGTTGCTAAATATGGAGAGGCAGACACTAGCCTCTTTCCTGCCCTGTACATTCTCCCTGCCCTGTACAGCACTGGTGATGGTGAGGAAAAACTCTTGCATTCCTAGAACAGGCCACATGCTGTGGAGCAAACTGGTACCCACCTCAGGGTCCGGTCTTTGGTAGGGTCAGCCTCCCAACTAAAACTGAGCTAATCTGATTAAACAAACACCCTCTCCTTCCCTCATTGTGACAGACTTATTGATTCAAATCTGAAAACAGATATTAACGCCGCATATTTGTGCTTTCTAGTTAGCATTCCTTTGTTAGAAACTGGGCAGTGTGCTCAGGCACTCAGACTATCTCTAGGCTTGCTTATACCTAGAACCAGATTGGAGGAAGTTGAGTGAGTGATAGGTCCTCTTCTGCAGTGCTTCAGGGAAGTGTCTGCCAAGTAGGCAAGGGGCCAGACAAGTCCGCACACTACTACATCAACTCCACTGTACACAAGGGGCAAGATAAGACTGCACCTTCTCAAAGGGCTAAGAAAACAAAGAGGAGTGCACGGCTCACAAAGCTTAAAATATTTACGATCGGGCCCACAGCAGAAAAAGCACATTAAGCTTTGAATCAACAGTAAATTATATGAGGGAGGGCGCTCGATTTTCCCTTGCACAATGTTTACAAACTGCACGTCACCACTGATAGCAGGCTGTGACATTGACTTGCTGTTGGAAGTCAAGATGGTACCACCATATGATCTCAACCAAAACTTAGACACCGAAACCATGACCTTCAGTGTCTTGGAATGTCTCTGTGTTCGGAGACAGAGCATTATAGATCGTCCTGTCCGTGACGCTGCTGACTGAAGCTTTGCATGTTACAAAGTCTGATCCGGACTTGTTATGATTCATGGGGCTTCGATTATAATTAAATGAGGTCATTGGGGGTGGGCCTTAATCCAGAATAACTAGAGTCCTTACACGAATTAAATTTGGATATAATTACCACAAAGGAAGACGGTGTGAAGATCTGGAGAGAAAGCACCCATTAGTACTAACCCTGCTGACACCTTGACCTTAGAGCTTTCAGAACATTAATAGGCATAAATTTTAGAAATATGGAAAAGATTGACCAGGCAATATCTATGAGCTCTGTACAATGAAATGATGTTCATAAAATTTAATTAAGCAGTACATATGTGTATATTTAGTTTTAACATGTAATATACATTTTCCATATAGTTCATGGTAACACAAAAACCAAACCCTGGATAGCCACTGGCTTAGAACAGACGTGCTCAGTGGATTTTCTGAGAGGATCTGTATTATCCTACCTGGGGCCTTACCGGGGTTGCTGACAATTTTTAAGCTTTACTGCTCTTTGTCTATAAAGATGACCATGCATTTGTTGTCCCCACTTCTGATCTGATGCTGTGATCTCTTATGACATCACATGCTGGACTTCACCATGAACAAAGCTGTTTCTCCCAAGGTCAGACTTCACCTTGCTTTGCTTTGGTAGCCAAACTCAGAACAAATGGTGAATTTGGGCTACAGTAGATGTCTACACTGTTCATCTAGGCAACACAACTTGTATCACCAGGCAAAAGCCCTCCACTGTCTTTTAGGGAACCAATTCTGGTCATCTGTCCCGTGGAACAGGTACATGACACAGGCTGGTGAAGGCCCTCCCTGATTCTTGACATGGGGTCCTTTGTTTTAACTACTCAGAGAGAACTTGGAGCTGGGATTCCTTCTGCACAGAAGGTTCTCTCTATGGGACAAAGCTCAGTGGTCTTTGGCCTTCGTCTGGCAAGTGATGGCCCCAGGACCTGTGTCTGGTCTTTAGGCCATGCCTCAGTAGTAGGCTTAAGAGGCTGGAAGCTGGACTCTGAGGAAAGAAGGCTATAAACTAGAATTATCACCCTTAAAAACCATTAAGGTAATGCATGGCACATACGGGAAACCGCCCTGTTGGGTCAATAACTGAACTAAATCAGTTAGTAGGCAATTAAAAGAAAAATTTTCTTAGTATTGGTTTAGAGAAGGGGTACACAATGACTGAGTAAAAATAAGGACTCCTACAAACATAACAATTATTCTCTCATTTTAACTTTTATTAAGAAAAACTGGGAGGGAAGTTTTTATGGAAATAGAAGGTTATCTTCGAATTCAGGTTCCTTGAGTTATCCTAGCAGACAGTAGCTTTGGGCATAGCTGGTCACTCAGGTGTCTCAAGGATTTGCCATAAGTCTGTGTCAAAGTTTCCAAGCTTTGCTTGCTGTGTAGAAAGGATCCCAAAAAGCACGCGGATGGGTGGGTTTTTTTTTTTCTCCTAAATAAAAAACAACAGCAAACAAAACAAAAACAAAAACCAACCAACTAAATAAAACCGATTTACCACAGAACAGCGTTCTGCAGCCCAGAGCCTGTGATAACTTTAGGACTATATTCAATTAAGATCTTGAAGCCCTTCCAGTCTCTAGGGCACTAAGGGATTACACTTAGGAGGGCAACGCAAAGAGGAGCAGGCCCGTACAGAGCGCTTCCGGCCCCTGGCCAAGCATGAGCAGCTGGCTCAGAAGCTGTTATCTAAGCCAACAGGAAGGCTTACCAGGGTACACTCGCCATCAGAGAGCCCGCGCAACGCCGAAAGTGCTCTTAAGGATGCAGCCTCTGGGGCAGCCAGTCTAACTTGCTTCTCTGCCTTCCTCCTGTCAGCACCTCCACAGGCCTGCCAGTGCCTCTGCTTTCCTGGTCCTCACTTTTCGCTGCCTGATCTCTGGGTTCTCCTGGGTTCCGTGGGGTGCCGGCGTATTTGCTACTGGAATACCACCTCCCCAAACATGTCTTTTCGTTTGTTTTTCGTCCTTAGTAACTCTCTCCAGGCACGGCTGGGTCTATCTCGTTTCTTTTTTACTATTTCAGGACTTCAGGAAAACTGGAGCAGTTCACCCAAAAACTTATACAGAGTCCAATCCAAAGGCTGCATCTTTGCGCTCGCCCGACCTGACGTTTGGTTGAGATTTCTCTCCCCCTTCCTTTTCCTATAATGGTGAGTATCGGTTTTTCAGGTTGGCTGATATCTCCTTTTCTGCCCTTTGGGGCTTCATGGACTAATTTATTACGGCCACTGGGATGTCCATAGGATGAACCTGCGTGCTCACGCTGGCCATTTTACCTGCATCTCAAAACGAGGCAGTCTAAAAGCAGCCTGTTTCCCTACTTGGATCAATTCCATCCATTGCCTGAGTTTTAACATTTGAGTGCCTTCCTTTCTCTTCTTCCTCAAGAGGAAACAAAACGTCTCCGTGATCGTGACCTCAGTTCAAGTCTTCATCGCTGAGGTGACTTTCCAACTAGTCCACAGACCTCTTCGTCCTCATATGACCCTCACCCCAACCCCTCCCCTGCCATCTACTCATTTCCTTAAAACACAAACATCACTATTTGACACTCTTAATTACAATCCTTCAGTGTTTCTCTGAGCCAATAACAATTCTCACATATTAATGTGGTCACAAATTGTCCAAGGATCTCGTTAAAATGAAATTTTCACTGGAGTTGCCACAGAGATGCTCTGGTCTTTGGGACACACTTGCAGTAGCTGGTGTTTAAAGATTAAAATCTCAGTGTGAAGTCCCAGGCCCCTTACGACCAGGCCATTGTTCAGGACACACAGTTGCCCGTGCTGGTGTCAAATCTGTATTCCACCCCAGGCCTGTGCACATGATGCTACTGCTGATGGAGGCTCTTCTCCTGAGAAACTCCTTTCTACAGACATAATTTGAACTTTCAAATAAGATTCCCTAATGAGGTATTTCTGGCAGTCTGTCCATTACAGAAACGGGTTTAAAAGCCCCCACCCCCCTATGTTTTAATAGCACGTTTATTCTGGATGATTTTTTTTTCAGTGCTAGGGATCAAGCCACTGTGTATGCCAGTGGACCCCGTTGAAGTAATCACTTAATATCCAAAGTAATAGAATGACTAGCACACATTTATCTCTCATCGTTACCATGTAGCCGGTCCGTGGTTCCCTCGGGGGGGGGTGGGGGTGGGATCTGTATTAGTGTTCTCTCAGGGAGCAGAACTGGTAAAATTAATATCTAGGCTAAGAATTAATATAATATAAAAACCAAGAGTTTGGTAGTTGTTCAGTCCATGAGACAGGATTTCCCAAATGTCCTGATCTGGCTGGAGTCCTGGTAAGCTGCTGGTCATCACCTGTGTTGGAGACCCAGAGAAGGCGGCTTTAATGGCAGCAAAGGGGTGCTTCAGGCAAAAAGGCAAAGTGTCCTCCTTCTGTGCCTTACATGTGGGCTGCCACCAGAAAGTGTCACCCAGACACTTCAAACGATGCAATCAAGAACAACCTTCACAGGCATTCCCAGCTGCTTGTGTTTTACTTAATTCCAGATGTAGTTGAGTTGACAACCAAGGTCAGCCATCGCAAGAACCTTTGCTCAATGTCTGGCACGTAGTGAACTTTCGGTTACTGTTCATCCCGCTTTCTTTAAGGGAACCTTCACAGGGCTTGCAGCGACCCTTGACCCTCCCCGGTCTCCAGCCACATTTCACATTCCTTTTGATCACCTCTGACATATGCACCAGCTGTGGATGAGGCCACATTCAGAAGTTAAAAACCAAAATCAATCCCCACACTAGGAGGGGAGGGATGTTGCACAAGCTCTTCGGTGTGAAACGGTTCAATGACAGCACAATTGTTTCGTGTTTCTTAACAACTCACATTTGGGTCGTTAGCATGGAGATTTCTTGTTCTTTTTTTAAAACTTAATGAAAATTTCACTAAATTGTTCCTGAGGCTAGTGGTAAAAGAACAGAACTTGTAAGAGCCTCACAAAAATTATATTTCACATCTTCTTCTAGAAATGCTCTTTTAATATTTCCATGGGGTCACCAATTCTAGCTTTATAGTTTCTTTTTATCATTAGACAGCTAACAAAGAGGTAGATTAAAATACATCTGAGGTATCTGACTGTTTGGCCAGGTTGTACAATCTCCTACAGGACAGAGAAGTGCTGCTGTAAAATTATAATAAATGCTGTCCTCCCCACACCCACCCCGGCACAAGGTCGGGGCATCATAGTGCCCCAAGGTATCTGGTAGATGTCTTCATCTCAGTCAGCAAAGTGTCTCACTCACTCTGCTCCATCCCATATCACACTGCCGATGGCTTCTCTCTGAGCCTGGCAGCAATCTCTCTACCCATCTAGTTCCCAAGGCAGGCTGCCACCATGCCAGACATATCCATCCCAATTCCGTGGCGGCCTAGTGTCTCCACCACCACATACCCTCTTAAACTTAAATCACCACATGAAGGAACACACAACACAACAACCTCTGATCCAATTGATAAGATATAATTGCCCACCTAAACATACAAAGCCCTGTACACACCCATCCCTAAAGAACATTCATAACAACCTGTAAATGTGCAGAGAGGAATCTTAACATCAGCCTCCATGTTCTCTCAGCTGCTTCTCCTGCCTCCTCCTCCCGCCCATCCTTCCTTCTCGTCCAATGACAGGCCTCGTTCTATCTTGTACCTGCCTTCACCTGCATGACATCCTACAGAGAAGTAACGCTTTTGTGGGAAACCACCCTCCCCCTCCCTCCCTCCCTCTCTCCCTCTTTCTTCTTCCCTCCTTTCCTCCCTGCCTCCAAGAATCTCTCTCACAACATAGCTACAGTCTCATCTGCCACTTTTAGCAATATCACCCAATATCTTATTAATCATAGAAACTAATGAACCATTTGCACATTTCTGAACCTTTGCACAGAACCTTTGCGTGTTGATATTTGCTCTGTTTAAAAGCCATTTGCTTGGCTAACTCTTATCAGTCAGACGTTGAACTAATCGCCTCATCTGAACTAACCTCCTAGTTACCGCTGCTAGGAATCTGATTTATTTACTTGATCCACATCCTTCCTTCCTTAGAGCCAGGGACTTGAAATATCCTTAGCCTGCATCGCAGGGTTAGCACATGCAATGCTCACAGTATGTAGGATAATGTCCTCTGCTGAAGACAGAGCGTGAACGCACTACTTCACACCAGCACCAGCAGGTTTGCTGGTGGAAACTTCTGGAGATGAAGAGGTTATGTTGGATTATTATGTGTGGTGACTTAAGGCCATCACCGGGGTCCTTTCAAGAGTGAGGAGGAGTGTCTGAGCAAGAGGCAGAGACAGGGAAGTAACGCACTGGTCTGTGTGATGTGACTGTCAACCAGGCAGCCTCCAGGGGCTGAGAAGGTGGCAGCTAATTTTCTGGAACACACAGAAGTCACTGCGCTTGACACTTGGCTTGTGAGACATCTCACCTGAATTCTACATGTGTCCGTGTTGTAGGCCACCACATCTAGATGGCTTATGAGCAGCGGGGAGTCACTGCACTGTTAATTAATGTTGCTGTGTAAAGTGCAACAGGGATGCACCCCTGTGCCCATCTTTCCTCCTCTCTTGTGTGGTAATTCCGCTTCCTTGGTAGCAAGTGAAGGGCTCATCACTGCAGCTTTCTGGCCCATAGCAGGTCTGCTCTTAGCTTTCTGCTGGTCCAGCGAGTACTGCCCTGAGCACTGTGTGACTTCCTCCAGAGCCTACACCACAGTTATATTTTCTCTTGCCAAGTCTGTGAGATCCTATGGTTGATGACATGGGGAATCTGATTTGTTCCATGATTCACTTCAAAGAAACCTCTATATCCTTGGACAGAAGCTTGCAGAAGGTAAATGCATGCAGGCCTGCTTCCACACGGGCTCATCTTTCCCCGCCATGGGAGCACACGTCCCCCCTCCTCCTACAACCAGGCTTCCCGCAAGAGGCTTCTGAATAGGCCGCTGCCATCTTCAGGGTTCTATTTATTTGTTCTGGTGATGGTTAAAATGAACAAGAAGCCCTCTGCTTGTATCCAGACATCAGGCCTCTAGGTGTCGCTGCTGCCCAAGCCCTGTTGTACAAATGAAGGACAGCCTGCTTAAGACCCAGTGGCTGAGCACTAAACTGCTTTCTCAAGATTTATCCAGCGTGTGTGTGTGTGTGTGTGTGTGTGTGTGTGTGTGTGTGTGTGTGTGTTCTGCATAAAAATGAAGGGATGAAATAGTGCACCTGGTCACCTGTAAACGCCATTCCTTTGTTCTACGTTCCTCTTTAGCACTGGAATACCCAGCCTCCTTTTGTTAGAGGGGTCTTGCTCCTCTGTTCAGTGGCCTCAGATTTGTAATGCTCTTGCTTCAAATAGCCGAGGCCGCACATGTGTGCCACCACACAAGCTGGATGCATTATTTATCTCTTTATCTCTTTATTATCTCTTTATTAAAAGTATACCCAGGTCTATATGCACACAGAACCGATTATCTTTGTATAGCATATTCCAGTAGTTTCCCTCCCATTAGATCTATCTGCAGTTCTAGAATTAACTGTGAGTCACTTTGCTTCTCAAGGTAGTGGGAAACAGCAGGCATCAAAGAGTGCATAGAGATCTGGAAGCACCGTGGCCAATCTGAGTCACTAAAGGCTGCTGTCTTCCCCATCTACGAGTTTGCTCATTATAAATTATTTTGAAATAAGAATGCTACATAAAAGAACGTAGAAGGTCTTTGTTCTATTTGGTTTCTGTTTCTGTGACAAATACCATGATAAAAAGCAACCTAGGAAGAAAGAGCGTTGTTTTATCTTACAGCTTCTGTCCTCCATGAAGAGATGTGAGGGCGGGAACTCAAGGCAGGATTCCCTGCGCAGGGGTGGCACCGATCCTAGTTGGCTGGGATCTCCCATTATCAATCATCAATCAAGAAAATACCCACAAATGTGGTCCCCGGCCATTCTAATAGAGGCAAAGTCTCCATTGTGGTTCCCCCTTCCCATGTGACTAGTTTGTATGAAGTTGACAAAAAGTACCCAGGACAGCCATGGAGGGAGGTGAAAAGTCTGCCATCAAGAACTGTCTCGTCCCATATGACCTTCCATGACCTTCCGTCCCTTCCTCCATATGACCATATGCAGGGACTCTGTCTCAATTTTAAAATGTGGCAATTTTGTCCAATGCCATTGGCTGAGCCATTCCTTTTGACATTAGCTCATTCCCTTTTAAAAGTTTATTTTAGTTTTAGCTGTGTGCATGTGTGTGCACATGAGTGTGTGCACATGAGTGTGTGCACATGAGTGCAGGCAGAGGCTGGAGACATTGGCTCTCCTGGAGCTGGGGTTATGGGCTATGTGTGCTGTAGATGTAGAGACCGGAATTTGGTCTTTAGTAAGAATAGTGTGCACTGTCACCTGGTGAGCCATCCCTCTAGCCCCACAGCACTGCCTGGCTGCCACTCTCTGCAGTTACGCTGACTTCGTAGCTTCCTGTCGCCGAAGGTCATGCTCCTTAGCCTCGGCCCAGACAATGTCGCTCGGCTAAATCATAGGGACAGCCTATGTTCTTCTTGGCTTTGTCTCTGCAACTCAGTAGAACTAAAACTTGAGACAAATATCCACTAAGACATATATAACTATTAACTCCATATATTACATGTTATATAATATATCTACATACATATCAATCAAGTATGAGAGCTTCCTTGATCTTACATTAATATATGTGCAGTCATTCCCCACTGGCTTCCAATGTAACTGAAGTTATTATTAGGCACAGAACTTCACTTTGACTATAATTACAGCTCCTAGAAGACAAGAGAACACGCCGCTTTTTTATCATCTACCCACTTGTTCTAACTAAGAAAAATACTGAAGAGCAGTTAGCTCACACATTAAGTCTACATCTAGTAACTTCTAACCTGCCAGATTCCCGTCATGCTTCTACCAGCAGTGTCTATCGACTTCTGACGTTAGACTGAGGCTAGTACGAAACCCAGGAAGGCCAGAAGTTTTTTCTGACTCAGAGCAACAACCTGAAAGTTGTCGCTGTCTAAACTGACTGGGTAGTTAAGGGCCATAAAATATGCATGAGATTAAATGAATTTTGTTCCTACTGAAAAATAGATAGTATAGAAAAGTCCCAGGTTTGGATATATTTGTGTAGCACAGCAGAAACAGCTAGCCTTCTTCAGCTATTGAAAAAAAAAAAACAAAACAACAAAAAGCCAGGCTGTTCAACTAAATAACGCTTTGCTAAGATAAAAGTCCCCATTCTCCCTACATGGCTTACACTGCACTTAATGTCTGACAAACTCTAGGCTTTCTGATGAAGGTAGTCAGCATCTAGGTAATAGTGGTACATCAGCACTGCCTGTGGACAACCACAAAATCCACAGTGCGGAGCCACTGGTGCAGAGGGTCCGGTGCAGCCTCCTCCCCTACAGCGCCTGTCCCAGGCAGACTGGCCCATGCAATAGGGAGGGCGCTGTGAAGAGCCGTGCTGGGAGTAGCGTTCACGTGCCCATCACGTGCTCATCAAGGTGGAGAATGGTACTGGCCCTCTGAATACGGAGCTTCTACTCTTGACTTGGTCGACGCGTCTTAGTGGCACACAGATCCCCAAGGTACACAAGAACATCAAAACATGGACCAGGGACAGACCAAGGCTCTAGGGCGGAGGTGAGCGCAGCACGGCCCAGGCATCACTCACCGGCATCACTCACTGGATCCCTTGACCTGAGAGTTGGGGTTTATGCTATCACAGGAGCCAGCACCTGCCGTTTCCTGAGACCTGCCTGGTCCTTCACTTCCACCTCGGATGACCTTTTCAGGGCAAACAGGTCAGATGCTACAGAGGTTTTGTTTGGTTTGGGTTTTTTTGTTGTTTTTGTTTTTGTTTTGTTTTGTTTTTTTGCAGTTTTTTACTTGCTGCAAGGGTAAGGAGGGGAGGGGTGATGGGAACACCCAAGTGTGCCCAAGCACATGCCCTAAGAACCAAGTCCTTTAGAATTACTGGGTTTTTTGTATTGACTGTTTTGGAAGTCAAGGGACTAGGCTGAGGCTAATGCTCTAAAAACAGGTTAGTGCTTATCCTGAGTCCCTGCTCACATGAGAAGTTACATCATAAGCTACACACACACACACACACACACACACACACACACACACACACACACACACTTCAGCACCATAGTATTCTTTTTCCTTTCTATTTAAAATAAATACAAGTTGGGTTTTGTTGTGTAGCCCAGCCTGAACTTTGAATCCTTTCCTGAATCACAGGTGCACTCACAGCTTAAATTAAATTTCAACTGAAATCAGGTTTTTGACAAAAACTCTGCAGATGTACTTGTGTTTGTGATTCCAGCTTAGTCAATCACTAGCTCCCAAGGAGGTCAACAAGGCAACTGGCTTTTACTTAAATTACCAGGTTTTACAAAACTGTCCTTTACTAAGAGATGGCTCCAGATGTACAGAATCCTTGATGGTACATCTTAATCACTGACTTATTTTTTTAGCTGCAAATTCACTTTTCAGTTTGCTGCTTTGTGGTAAGGGAGAGAATTCCATTAATTGTGTTACTCTTGAAGGGTCAGGTGCTAGACTTTTTAGTAGAGGATACAGGAGGGACACACCAGGTGAGAAGTGGCTCTCCTACTGTGCCCGACTGCTGCACAGTAGGTCAGCAGTGTGGGCAACTTATGTCTACAAAGTCCCTTAGTAACCTTGCACCTTTGGCCTGAGCAGTGTGATAACCCCTTCGGCACGGACACTACTTGGGCCAGACCTCCTTTTGATACTGCCACCTGCTCCTTCTAGAAGCATGGCTGCACACTTGCTCAGCAGGCCCTAGCCTGTACTCCATGGGTTGCTTCTTGCTTGACCAGCAAACTTCCTACCAACCAGGAACTGCTACCCGATCTCCTTCAAGGACGTCTGAAGGACAGCCTCCCTTCAAGTTTCCCCTTCTTGGATAGTCTCCATCACCCCCAGGGGTTTCTTATATCTGACAGGCTTAAAAAAAGTTGTTTTTTTTTAATCAGAGTTCAGCAATTCCTTATATTCATCTCCCTTGTTTAAATCACTGTGTGATTCTTATCTCTTAATTGGTCTTAGGCTAACATATTTCAAACTTATAGCTGTCAGCAGGAGAAAAAAAAAAAGATAAGGAATTAGAGTTCCAGCGATAAAGTAAGAAAAAAAGCCAGGACTTCTTAGCACATGGCCATATAGTCAATTACCAAACAGACTGTGCACACTCTAACACTACACATATTTCATCTGACAGGCAGCTCTGTGACAAATTCATAGCCCACAAGTAAAGACACACAAGTAATGACTCTCTTTGTACAAAAGCAGGGCAAACTAAAGACAATTAAATACACCAGAGACGTGATGTCTGCAACATTATACAGTCAACATTTATACGCACAGTTGCGTAGCAGAAGCACTGGGCGTCCTCCAACAGCAGCACACAAACTTACACATTCAACTTACCATCAGCAAACTTCACAAAATGGTCCCAGTAGACAAGAGCAAGGCCCTGTCTTTGAACTAAATGCATCTGGGCAGGAACTGGTGATTATGCCATTGTTGACGAGGGAAACAAGTGTTTGTCTCACCCCCACTCCCTTTCTTAGAAAGCTCACTAACTTAAAGACATATGGAAAAAAGGCTTAAAGGGTAGGGACATGGTGAAAATGCTTGAAGCTATGTAGGAAGCCCTGGTACAATCCAGCATTATATCACACACACACACACACACACACACACACACACACACACACACACACAGCATGATAAATCACACACATATACATATACAGCATGATACATCACACACACAGCATGATACATCATACACAGATACACATTCACACACACATCATACATCATACACATACACACACAGAATACATCTCTCTCTCTCTCTCACACACACACACACACACCATGATAAATAACAAACATAAACATATACAGCATGATACATCACACACACACAGATACATCATGCCAGATACATTCATCATACATCATTGGACACACAGAATACATCTCTCTCTCTCTCTCTCTCTCTCTCTCACACACACACACACACACACACACACACACACACACACACACACACACTTTCAGGCCTTGCCTGCATACCTTATTTGGAGTCTTTTTTCCTTTTGCTATGTAGTACAAATGACCATGTATGTGATCCCAAGTCCACAAGCAAATCACAAAATAATGTAAATTATAACATACAGAAAATAGTACCAATAAAGAGCCACTTGCCCAAGTCACTAATAAGCAGTTATTATTAATGGAAAAACCTTACAGAGAACCGATCTTGACCGTTTACCCTCCGCGCTTAGCTGAAGGTTTGTCACCCGAGGGAGACAGCTCCTTGGCGTCACTGTGTGGGTCTGATACAACCCTTGCAGCTGTCTAGATTCCAGCCGTGTTTTGTTTGCACTTACTGCAGATGCAATTATTTGCACACTGGGGTTTGAGTGAAGCTGCACTAGGAGACCTGGTCACACTGGCCTCTTTCATTAACAGGCAGCATGGTGCCCTAGGTGAGTCCTGACTAGGGAAAGTATTTTGCTGTTGGTCAGAAGTTGTCCACAGTTGTGAATGCTATAGTCATTGTAGCAGCTAAACTCATTTGCAGAATCATTCTGGGCAGGCTGGATAGCCTGCCAATATTCTGCTCCTCACCCACGATTAGGATGCTGGAATGGTAATGAACATTTACTAGGACAGCTGTGGTTCCCATGTTGGAGACGGTGATTCTGCTTCTGCCACATCTTGTCACCCTTGCTAGCTGGTGCCCACATTTCTGAGAGCACATCAATGGTGCTTTATCACGATGGGAAGCGAGACGAGAGGGTAGACCCTCGGCTGGCAAACTGCTGGCCTTGAGGCATGATGATCGTCTTTGGCATCTGTCATGGAGCCAGGCTTCAGACTGCCCCAGACCCCAAATCTCTGAGATCTAATGTGATTTCATTTGTGCGCGACATGAACTAGATCAGCAGGGAGGAAAACCAGAGAACTTAAGCAGATGAAAGAAGTGGGATCATAACATTAGTAACATAAAGCTGATTTAACAAGAGTATTTATCTTGAACACGTTGCTCTGTCCACCCAAGAAAGGAAAATTGCACACAGGTACGCAGTTTATTCACATGGCAGACTATGGGCCCCAAAGCAACAGGACGAGGAGCTGAATAGAATGCAAATGCTGGCATCTCTCAGTCCTGCAAGAACTCCTCAGCTAATTCATTTACTACAGAGAAGACTCCCAAAGTAATGAAAAGAAGAAAAATACATCACTCAATTATTTTAATGGCAAGAATACTACAGGTTTACCTAAGTTAGTATTCTAAGAGAATAGCAAAAAGTGCTTTAAAACCCTGGGCAGGTTTTAATCTCTGGCACTACCACCAGAAAGAAATGTCTAAAAGGCAGATTATCCATATACTTTTGTTTTTTAACTTTGCAAATAAAGGACTCACATCCCAGGAACATTCACCACAGTTCTGAAGATTATAGCTGGCGTCCGTGTGAGTCATTACTTCCCCCCTTGAAAACAGAAAATACAAATGCCACCGTGACCTAGTTCTGACACAGGACAACTCCAGACATGAGCTCTGTTAGAGAACAGGGAACAGGAGGCTGCAGAGAGAGAGGTCACACATTCTGACAACACATGGCACAGCCAATGTCCAGGAGAAGACACTTCCTTCACTATTAAAAAAAAAAAGCTACAGGAGCAAAAGGCAGAATGAAAAAGTCATTTTGGCATCTGTATCAGAAAATTATGCTCCCAAAGATGTTTGCAGTTTCCTTCAGTATTAAAAATGGAGGACTTTCCTCAAGACCTAAAAATATTCCAAATGCATTTATTTCTCTATTGTAAACTCGGGCAGGAGTGTGAATAGCAGTGCTGTCCAGCAGGGAAATAATGAAAACCAAACATGAAACCTAAAATATCCCAGGGGCCACACTTACGGGAACAAGAGATCATTTTAATACTCAATATATTCAGACTGTTTTAATGTGTAAACGATATGAAAATTATCCACGAGCTCATTTGAGTGTTTACAATAAATATAAAATCTGGAATATCTTTACACTCAAACCACGTCACAAACCTGGGTAGGCACGCTTCAAGGGCTCTGACCCACGAGGCTTGCTGGCTGGTGGACAGCAGCATTCTGAACTAGAGCTTCATTCTGTTTAACACTGGTGAACACTGGCACTTGCTTTAAAGCCTCTTCAGGGGAAGGTTTGGATATAATGATTTTTATTATGGGGCCCTATATTACGTATAGTAGTGTAGATACCTGTTTTTATAAAGGGACCTCAATTTTATTCTATTCATAATAACGGTTGTTGTTAAAGCACTTTAAAATGCCAGTGTCGTCTACTGAAACTGTTCCTTAGAGGGAAGAGAGCCAGTCCCCTGCAGTTCTACACACATGGAAACCGTTGCTTCTCACTGGGCTATGCCTAGCGCCACCTGGATCTTTTCTCCGCCTGGGGACTCCCCCAGTCTGAGCTCAAGCACCTTGTCTAAGAGTTTTCTGCTTTCTTTTAAGTGCTACACCTTGTTTGGCCATGGCTCCAAGCCCACTGTATGTTGATCTCCTAAGCAAACAGGTATACATGAGCATAAAGTCTACATAAAGATTTTCTTTTGGTGAAATCCAGTAAAGCAAACTGAGGCAGAGCATAAATCCCATTGATTTCCTGCCAAACAAGGAAGTGACGAGTCTCATGACACCTTCAGAGACGACAGTCTCCTAGAGACGTCCCGAGCACTTCTCATGGCGGACAGACAGGCTGTCAATCAACATACTTAGCTTTATTCCCTAAAAACAGAATAAACTTTCATGTGCATTTCACATTTCTGGGAAAGGCTTCAGAGGACTGTTTATTCCTGGTTTCTCTTCGCTTTAAGAAGTAACTCATGGGCTAGAAGTATGTCTCGGAGGTAGAATGTTTACTTCATATATGCAAGGCCTTGGGTTCAATCCCCAGGAATACAAACAGAGCACTCCAGTAACTAAAACATAGCCAAATATCCAAGTAGCACAGGAGTTCGACACAGGAGCCCCATAATAAACATGTTTGATTTACTAATGATTTAAAAAAAAAAAAGCCAAATGAAACCACAAGATATCATCTTACATTAGATGCTGGGTATAGATTTGTCTAACAATCACACAGGTTGTTCGTGATTAGCAGTCATAAAAATGTTAGCATTCTGGTGGGAGCTATATACTGGTACCATAGCTCGAGAAAGCAATCGGTCTCTGTCCTTAAAGCTAATGCACGTTCTTTCTGTACAACCAATAATACAACTTAAGGTGTGGCTCCACTTTTGGGTAAGAAATCTCTTACACCAGAAGTCAAATGAAAGAATATTCACACCAATGTTCAACTGTCAACAATTGGAGAAAAAAAAGTTATCTATTCACACATTAGAATAATGATTAAAAACGAGAGTTCCCACTGTGAGAAGCAAAAATAAAACTGTATCTGGTTTAATTCTGTTTATTTTTCTTTAAGAATACATACATGTGGACAAAACGAAAAGGGCAGGAAGACTTCAATCCACACAAATACAGGGTGAGGCTTTCTATATTCAACAGGGAGACAGAGATGAGGAGGGGTGCAGGGGGTGCCTTGGGAGAACGGCAGTGAGGGTGGCAGATGGGGGTTATTATCATCACTCTATACTTCAGTAGATATGTATGCATATATCTTCAGTACCTATGTGTGTGTGTGTATGTATGTATGTATGTATGTGTGTGTGTGTATGTATATTAGTCCATAGCATGTATAAGATCTAAAGAGTCAGGATGGTTTAGTGAGAAGAAACCATTAACCTTTCTGGGGATGGGCCGTACCAGTGCTGACAACTTACCTGGCCCGCCACTGACCACGGCTGTACCAGATGTTCCCTCTGCTCGCCTCATCCTACTGGACTGCTCAGACAGGACCCATCACACTGAGAGGGCTTAATTCATGCTGGCAGGAAAGACAGCCTTGCTAATCTGGCCTGTGTGTCTAGAACTAAGAAGCGCTCCCTTTGGAATCTAGGTCAGAAACAGGCAGGGCTGTCTGCTGATTTGGTTTCATGAGCAGACATATTTCTGTCCGCTTACAGCTCGTTGCCTTTGACCCCTCCCCCACTCCCCATCTGTCCTGGGGTTTAAGTTCTGCAACTGTGACTTCGGCCTTGGACCCCACCTTCAGAAACGTGGCTTCCAGGGAAGTCTTCTGCTTCCAAATATGGTTCAAAAGGAAGGCCATGCGATGAAGTTATGGCCACCCCGGTGTTTCCTGCAACCAGTAAGGAACAAACGGCTAGTGGCTTCAGTGTGCCTGGAAGAACACAGGATACTCCTAGGCCAGCGGCTGAGGAGCCCCACCTTAGTCCTGGGCAGCCAGAGAGGGCTCTGCTCTCTTCCCAGTGTGCCCAGGCAAAACCACAAGCATTCTCCTCAGGTGAGTCGCTGCAGGAGCTCTGGCCTGTAACAGTCTAACCCTTTCCCGGAAGGGAGCAAAAGCTCGGCTTCCTAACACAACAGGAAGGAGCTAAGCTCACTCAGGAATAAAAGTTGGAAAAGGAGAGGGAATGGGAAGAAACAACTCCAGTTTTATAATGCATGTTTTCTGGAATTTATTCTCCTTTAATGCTGAATATAAAATCTGAGATTTCGCCAATCCCTTGAGAGACAAACACAAACGAACTGAGGTAAAAAAACAATGACACAGACTGAAGTGGACCCAGACACTTGGGGACATTTCTATAGAAAAGGTATTTCTAGAAAAAAAAAAAACCCCACAATAAAATCAAACGAGCCAAACAAAACATAAGAAGCCTTTGGTACCTTTCAATAACAAAAGAGAAACATATTTAGATGATTAAATTCACACAATATGAAAATGAAATATTGGGTTAACTTCATAAAGCAGAAAAGGAGAACCTAAAGAATATTAGCATCCAAGGGCAAAATTTCCTTTTTCTCCTCTTTGATTTTAATAAACCCCCAGAATTTGGCAAAGTATTTCCTGAACTTAAATTGTCTTCTGGCCTGCAGATACCTAGCAGTATGGCGTTTCCCACTCACCTGATGTTCAAATGGCACTGTCTGGTCATGAGCAGCACACTTCCTTTGTCCCACAAGCCTATGGGAAGTCAACACTACGCCTTGAAAGCTACTGGCCTTCCAGTCATGTCTGCACTTCTTTGCTAGGCTTTGAAGATGGTGGCGACTCAATCTAAAGGCAAGCTAACTAAAGGGAATCAGAAGAGCGCTATTTCAGCAGCATGTGATTCTAGCGCTTGGGAGGCAGAAGCAGAGGTGGGTTCCAGGTCTACATAGCAAGACTGTCTCAAACAACAACCAACAGAGAGAGGAAAAGGAAGAAGGGGAGGGGAGAAGTCAGTCTGACCGGCAGACTGGAAATCATACAAGACCCAGCATGCTCTGCACACACTGTTGTCTGGGAACTGTGGTGACTCCATACTGGGCTTCTGGACACTAAAACAAGTCACTACCTCTAATCTCATTTTTCTTGCTGACTCCCCAGTGCTCCCCAGAAGAATGGTGGTAAGGAAATGATAGTAGCTGTGACAGCCATTCTAAGAACACCATCTATTCAGTGCGCTTAACACAGTCATAGTAGCTATGGTATGGACAATTAAAAAGTTACATGACAAATCTTAGTAGCTTTCTCCGTTTCCTCAACACTGTAAGGTTACTGCTCCTACAACTGAAACATGCTAAGATTTCACTTTGCCAAACTGTTATTGGCACTCACTGGCAAGAGTAGACTTGATGTAAGTTAGTAGATCGATATAACCTGGGTTGATTTCACAAGACAATTTAAAAACATTGCTCAGAAGACTCACAAATTCAAGCACAATATCCAGTTAGAGGAGGAAAAACAAAACTCTGGAACCTCCCCAGGATTTACCAAATGGAATTTTTCCTGGGTCTTGTTTAATACCAGTCAGCCACTAATACCCACAACTTGACAAGCTTTCCTTGGACAGAAAATTGTGCACCGGTCATTTGGTCATTCATAAAGGAAGCTGTCCTCCTCTCTTCTTGTTGCAACAGGATCTCAGCTTCAGCATGCGGAGCAGAGCACGTTCAGCAAAGCTTGAGGTGGGCTGGCAGAGGGGGCAGCTTGTTTGACCTTTCAATTTCGCAAACATTTCCTTCTCAGAATCAGAACGAGAGGCCAGCACCACCCTGCTAGGACTAGGCCGAGATTTCAGTCAGCCCCTTTCCTGTTCAAGGCCATCCCCATGTGTGAAACTAACTCTAAATATGCCATGATCCCGGTGAGTGAAAATCACACGTC
The DNA here is from genome assembly GCF_011064425.1 of Rattus rattus. Classification (NCBI taxonomy): domain Eukaryota; kingdom Metazoa; phylum Chordata; class Mammalia; order Rodentia; family Muridae; genus Rattus; species Rattus rattus. Next base: position 77,736,079 of record NC_046161.1, on the reverse strand, counting down.
AGTGTTCACCCAGGGGAGCAGGGACTTTGCCTCCTAAGAACATTCAGGACCATGCTCTAGACAGCCCTTCCTGTCTGTGCTGCTTGAAGTCTCACTTGTGCTCAAGAGTGCAAGAATGCCCGTGTTATTCTGAAAAGCCCAAGTCTGTGAGCTGGACTGAAACAGAACTAGGAGGGTAGAGACTAAGGTAGGTGACATGGGAAGTCACACGAGGCAGCCAGCCTGGTGTCTCTCTCCTTTCCAGTGTACTGGAGCTGAGTGCAGAATCTGGGTGTGCTATGCTATGTTCTACTGCTGAGCCCCAGCCCCGGCAGGACTGGCGTCAATGGCTCACAAAATATATCTAACCAAGCATTTCCTTTCTCCAAAAATATAATCCCTTCACAAAATAGAACCAGCAGCTGTTACTTTGGGGAGCTGCGTTTAAAAATATGTGTGCATGTGTGTGCAAGCAAACTACACGAGCTGAAAACGCTTCTGCACACTGACGAGCAAACTCTATTAACTTACTATGTGAGCGGTGCACCTCTCAAAACAGACCTCTCAAGGAGGCTTATGCATACAGTGAAACTTCCCCCTTGCAAGAGATAAAGAAGGAGACATTTTCCAAAGCAGCAATTCTTTTCTGCCTTGTAACTTGGCTGTGATCATTAGATCTTGCAATGGTGGTTTTGGAAGCACCTGGAGAATATACAGAAGTGAGGGTCTCCACTACAGAACGGAGTTGAGAGCATCTAGCTTTTCCAGCAGGCGTTAAGTAGCAGAGTAGTGACATTTGTGACGCTACCACAAGAACCCTCAGAGTCCTTTGTCAGCCAGCACTGCTTTCTTCTTTCGGATTCAATGATGTTACCATCCTGGCAAAATGGTTTCAAGGACGGCAGGCAGGCAGGCAGCTTAGAGAGGAATGGGTTTCTGCAAGACCGGTTTCTAATAAACCCTAGGGTAGGTCCAGTGTTTTTTCCCTGATGGTGCTACCCAATTATCTGTCAGTCATTAAGGAAGCCGACCTGTCACAGAGGAGAGTACTTTCAGGTGAGTGAGGCAACTGCAGACAAATCAGAAAAATAAGAGAACCACCACCACAGTCCTGATTGGCTGAGAGCAATCACGCAGTCCCCATTATTCCCACATCCTCCAAAAACACCTTCTCCGGGTCAAGCGAAGTTACAGATTGTGTGTGTGGCTTTGTCACAGTGATGCATCAGGTAAGCAGGTGAGTGCTGAGTACCAGGGGATGCTCCAAAATGCAAGTCCATCACCTTCCACTCTACCTCTAAGGTTCAGCCTACAGAACAGAAGGGGGAAAGGCACGGTTATTATGCTGCATTGACAAGAACATGGCCTTTGGCAGTGTTGTTTTAATGTCAGGAACAGGTATGAGGAGGGCTATGATGACTCACCCCACGCTACTGATAGAAGTTGAGTCCTGGCTTTTAAGCCAGAGCCTCCATTTCAGTCACGCCCACCCAAACTGCAAACACGCAAAGAAAAGCTCCACTTTTCAGTAGCCACTGAGTCTTTCTTTGAACACGGCTGTTCCGCTAGCTCACAGTAGGTAGCTGTGACCTCTCAGGAGCATGAAGAGGCACTGGTTAAGGGTCATCCCAGATGAGTGACATCATCAAAATGGTTACAACATTCAGAAAGCATCACCATCCCTATTGTCCAAGTGCTATTCTGTCTGTCACATGATGCAAATGAACAAGTGTCACCAAGAAGTCAGTGCATTTGCTACAATAGTGCAGTGCAATCAGCTGTTATGGATTTGGAAATCACCTCCTAGCAGCAAATATTCCCCTAAGAGGATCTCCTCGGAGATTATTAGAATAACCGCACTTCATGGCTTTTTACTTGACAACTGCTGGTGAATGGGCCCCCTTCCTCATCAGGGGATACCATGGAGGCCTGCCACTGTCAACTCCTGTCACTCCACGCTCCCATCCTGTTATATCCACCTTTCTCAGCTTCGATGGAAGTAGAAACTTTAATTCTACAAGGCAATACATTTACCTTTTACGTTAACAAGTCCTATGCAAGACAAACAAGATGTCCTGGGCCAGTGTGGCTGTTAGGCCACCACTGAGTGATCTCTGTCCTTCTCCCATTGTCTACTTTGGAGCACAGCCCAGTCAGAGGCAACTCATTCACGCCTGTGAATCATCAACGCTATCTCCTACCACCGTGTGGGGGCAATTACAGACGTTAACAGTGAGCTTCTGTGTTTGCTGGCTGGCTTCCTCTTACGTATGCATGGTGCAGGTGGCAGACAGAGGACAAGGGTCACTTTTGCTGAATCACATCTGTGACCACGTTGTCCAAGCCTTAAACTGCACACTTTATAATGAATTATAACTAATGTAAAACTAAGCAACTAGAAGGGGGAGGCACCTGTGAGCTGTTACACTTCCACTTATGTCTGAGGAAGACGAAGTATGTGGGCTGCTGCACTCTACGGTTCAGATACCAAGCCAGCCAGTTCTGTACTCTCTCCCAACAATTCCTGCCCAGGAACTTCGTTCCCAGGCTTCCAACCTATTGAGGGACCAACTTCAAATGGACTAAGACCAGATATCAAAAGGTCACGAACCCTGCATAGACTGTAACTTCTTTACAAATGCTAAGGAGAATACATTGTGGGCTTTTGTTACTGTTTTGAGTCAGGGTTTCAAGCAGTCCAGTCTGGCCATGACCTTGCTACAGAACCAGGGAAGACCTCACATTTCTGATTCCCGTTCTCCATCTCTACTGTGTTAGAGTTACAGGGATGTCATACCATGCTCATCCTAGTCAGTGCTCGGGATTGAAACAGGATTTCATGTGTGCTAAACAAGAACTGTAGTGGACAAACTCATTGTCTACTACAGTGGCTCTCACCCTTCCGAATATTTTGCCCCTGTACTGTAGTTCCTCATGCTGTGGTGACCTCCAACTCTAAAATTATTTTCGCTGCTACCTCATAGCTGATATGCAACCCCTGTGAAAGGTTCATTTGACCCTCCCACAGGGGTGATGACCCACATATTGAGAACCATTGGTCTAAAGTCTAAAAACACCAGCCTGATGAATCTCTGAAGAATCTGTCCTTGGGAGAAAATAAGAACAAAGATGGTGTGCACACCGTATTTTCTACGAGGTTCTGACCCAGCCTACTGGGATCTTGCCTCTGTAAGGTAATTCTTGCCCCAGGATTTCCCCACCACACACACTGCTCCATCCCCCAGTTCTCTGAAAATGAATCTGGATTGTTTAATATCTTTGGGTGATATATTTTATACAAATACTAATTTTCTTAACAAATATTCAAATGTCTGACTTGTATAAAAATAGTTTTAAGAACCTGTAAATACTTTCTGTGTGGGTGCCTCTGCTAAAAAACCTGTGCATAGGACCGCCCACGGGCCATCTGCGGCCTGCTGACGTTCAGACAAAGCGTGCTGTCACAGTGGAGGCTCTGCTTCGCAGGCAGGCGCTGCTGCAGGGCCTCTATTATCGAAGGCCACTGCCTCCCCCTCTGACGCTTCCCACAGTACCTGTCCCAGGCAGCCTCAAAGGACCTGTTACTCAGACAAAGCCTCCACAATGCACTACAGGTTCAGCTGCACTCAAGTGCACTTCAGAACTCAGCCCCGACTGGAGCCGGAGCCAAGCCTCAGTTACTATGTGTGTGAGGATTCTGAGGCACACTGGAAAGCTGTCAACATGGTTGGCTCTTGTAGTGATTTCAATATTCTAGTTCACACATATTTACATCTCTATAATTTAAAAGAATAAGCCTAACTTACTTTCCTAGTCACAAGAAGTCTTTTTAAATGAAAAAAACCAAACTACTAACTTACTTGGTAGGAACCTTTTTATTTTTAAAGTAAATCTTGTGCTTTATATGGTTGTGAAAATATCCATTATTTCTAAGTCTCTGCATAAGACAGACTCAGGTTCTTCATGTTATCCAAAAGATGCGACTTGATAAAGAAGCTTTAAAAATACTCAGATCGGATTAGGAACTGCAACACGTCTTTCAAGTCTGATTCCAGAGATGCCTCTCAAATGTGGCTCTGCTCCTCCCATTTCACAAAGCTGCTGCGCCTTGGCATCTGTGGGGATCCAACCTGAGCTGGGACCCCAGGATTCTCTACTCTCTCCAGTACACAGCACCTGCACTTCTGTGCACACCCTCCTGTCCCCGCCACGGTTCGAAGCATCTCCAGGTGACTGAGATGCTTTTAACCAGACATCTATGCAAACAGATGTTATGCTGCATTACTTAATAAGGACAGGAACGCCTAGTGCATGGCACAGGCAAGAAGGATCTCTGTGAGTTCAAGGCTAGCCCAATCAACAGTAAGTTCTAAGACAGACACAGAAAGGCACTGTCTCAAAAGAAATGAAGCCAGGCTTGGTGGCGAATGCCTTTAATCCCAGCATCAGGAGGCAGAAGCTGGTGGATCTCTTGAGTTCCAGGGTGTCCTGGTCTGAGAGAGTGCTAGGACAGCCAGTGCTACAGGGAGAAACCCTGTCTCAAAAAACAAAAACAACGACAAAACAAACAGAAATGAGGACAGCACAAGCTGTACATGCTCAGCAAAGATGTGATTTTTTTTTCCTCAATATTTTCGATCTGTGATCAAACAAATCATAAATGTGAAAGGTATAGTCACGGGGTAAAACATAATGCAAATTTATAATTTAAATAAAAAGTAGCTACCCATTTTGCTACCTTAAATTCCTCTTCAAAGAATAGGGTCATAAATTAAAAGTCAACTAGTAAACTGATTTAAAGAAGTCAAAAATTGTGTGTGGAACACTGCAGCCTGTATTTACTGGAGAGACTGAAAGTTTAGCAGAGTGGATATAAGCGCCTCTCACCCATTCAACCCCAGTCCCTAAGGTCTACTCCATTGAGATGAATTCTGAGAGCACAGAGGGCTTAACTACCATGGATGCTGTACAGGTACAGAGGGTTCGCCTACCTTGAACACACAAGGTTACCTACCGTGGACGCTGGCCGTGGCTTTAGGCCTAAGAATGAAAAGACTGTGTTGCTTTCCTTCGATTCAAAAAAACTGTCATAGTCCTAGAAAAAGAGGAAAGGAAAATAAAGCCAGTGAGCCATGGCAAGCAATTACTTTTCTGGTTGATGCTTTCAAAATCTCTTACATGAAGGAAGCAATTAATTTGGCGCTGCTCTGTCAAGGCCCAGGAAGGCCCACATGCACCTACTGGATTCACTGTGCTGGAGTTGAAAGGGCCTGTTGTAACAAGTTTTGTATTTTTTTCTAAATCTAAAGTTAGGACAGGACTAAAATTTTGCAACAGAAATAAAGGAGCAAACACTCCTTTTTCCTCGTGTGTCAAACTAGAATTTATCTGTCTGGACTCACCCTGACCTTAGATTAGTGACCTAGTCACTAATAAGGAAAGCCACATTCCAATGCCATGCTTGATACTTTGCTATCCAAGACTGAAAATATAAATAAATAAGACACTGGTCACCAGAGAAGTCACGAGGGTCTGCAGGTGTCGGTCTTAGTGGAAGGCTTCTGCTCTGCTTTTGCAGGTTCCTGTGGATGGGCTCTGAGAACAGAAACACGTGCCCCAGCGGGACAGCTCCAAAGCGGGGGCTGCCTCCTGCCTGCTGCACTGCCCTTGAACTTCATGCTCTTTGCACTCTGTGCAGCTCCAGCCCGGGGGGAAGCTGGGCATGGCCACATGCACCCTGGTCACTGGGCATAAGCTGAGCCAATGTCTCAGAAATGAAGAGTTGAGAAAACCAGAGAGAAAGTTAGGGGGGACTTGGTAATGTAGACCAGCAGTGGTGCCAGCCAGGATCAGAGTGGAGGTAATGGGCACAGTCAGGAGACATGTCCAAAAGGTGGGACCGAGGGCTGTTTTGGGGTTAGATATGGAGATGACAGACAAGTAAGCAGTACAGAGGTTCCTGGCTTTCCCTTGATGGGAAAATTGGCGTTGAGCTGAACATACTGAGAAACACAAGACAACTGACTGAAGCAGATCTTGGTGAGGGACTGAAGGCTGCTAGTGGTACCAGAACATCACACATTTTATTAAGTTGCCAACCTTGTGTTAGATATCTTTTTGCTGAGCTTTTTACTGAAATGTGAACACTGTTACTGATTCGGGCTCAACAGCCCTGTTCAGTGTGCATCCCCTCTGAGAACCGGCTGACAGCATCCTGCAGGGAAACCTCAGTTCCCAGCCTTCCGTCTCCAATATGGGCCTCTCAGAAAGCAGCACCTCCCTAGTGAGCACCGCACATCCTATACAAGTGAGCTCTGCAGGCCTTTGCTCTTCCCTCCACTACTTGACACATCCCTTAAGCCCCTCAGCTTTCTGGATTTGTCTTCAGCAGCCTAACCCCAGCTGGACATCAACTACAGTGCCTCATTATCAGCCCCTGCCTAAGAGCACCCATTTCTAATTTATTGTCATATTCTGTCAATAAAAATCAATTTCACCCTTCTACCCTGTGGTCACAGCTCTTGGAAGACTTCGGGTACTCATACAATATGCCTGAGAAACTGAGCATGGCCTTGAAGGCCCTGCATATCCTGACTCTGGTATTCAGAGGCTCAGTCATGGATAATGTTGGGCATAATGTAACCTGTCAGGTCGCAAACCTGGCCCTTTACACCTCTCCAGCTTTCTTCCCTACACCGCATGTTACCGAATTCCACTGGAATTACAGACTCCTAGGAGATAACGGAGCAGCTCTTGGAGCTGCTGGAGGCTGACTGAAGCTGTATCCGGGAGTAAGGCTCTACCTGGGCGTGTTGTGTTTGCAGATGTCTACTGGAATAGTTGGCCACCTCCTTCTTTCTGCTTTCAAAAGAGCTTAGTGGTAACATGGAAGCATTATGTAAAAGAGTAAGAAGACTGCCAAGAGGATTTAATGTTTGTACTTCAAGTTATAATCTTTATAAACCTCAAAATGATCATAATTCCCCAAGCCACAAATTTAAATGTAAAACAAACTTTCGTGCAATTTTCAAAAACACCTAAAAATATTTAGAGGTAGGAAAAACGTGCAACAGTATCAATACCCATTATCCACACTGAAATGAAGCTGTCCTTACAAGTGTTAGTCACCAAGAAACATATATGCAAATGTCAGATATTGAGAAATCTCAGGATATTTCTAACTTATAAAAAGAAAAAAATCCCCTAAACTATATGTCTTCACAAGTGATAAGCATGATTCTTATTTAATCAACTTTTAGCTCAGTGCCATGTAGCTGGGGCTTGGGGACTTCTGGCCTAAAAGCACTGAACTCAGATTCCTTAGCAGAGGTTAGCAGCTTTTATTAAGATAACTAACCCTAAGAGAAAGTGACAAATACCCAGGTTAATTAAAAAGCAGAAGAGCTGAGAGCCATCTAAAAGCTCTATTTATCACTATTGTGCATATGATATGTGTGGACGTGGAGGAGGCATGGCCATGCCAAAGCACCCGAGGAAAGTCAGGGAGAACAAACAACTCTTAGGCACAACTTCAGGACCGAATGCCAGGAGTCAGGCTGCATGGTCACCAGGCTTTCTAGACCTGCCAGCTCACACAGTAACTCTTTAGGTCAGTGCGTGGTCAGTACTGGACGCCACACAGGTTACCAGTGAAACCTATGTCAGGTTGGCAGGTCAACTGTGTTTGTTAATTATCGACTGGTATGTCATGTGTTAGCATTTGCCTGTTCTGAATCAGTATAAAAACATTTGCTTTCTGACATTCAGAGGCTTTTGAGAGTCCTGCCAAGTCCTAAAATATGCAAACATAAATAGGTTTTTGGTCATATTTGGATAAAGTAAATTATTGAAAATTAAAAAACTAGAACATTTTAATTGTTTAATATTCCTTTCGCACTCAAAACAGTATGATGTGAAATCATTTAAGAGTAACACAGTCATGGAATTTTAAAAATAATTTCCTCTTAAAATATAGTCTTGGAGTCTTACAGTAAGACCTTAGGCCATGTGTTCTAAGAGAAAAGTAATTAATGCTTTCTTATCAAATGCGTTTCACTAGTCAAACTCTCTCTCTCTCTCTCTCTCTCTCTGTGTGTGTGTGTGTGTGTGTGTGTGTGTGTGTGTGTGTGTGTGTGTGAGTGTGTGTGTGTGTGTGTGTGTGTGTGTGTGAATTCCTCCCAAAGGTGAAAAGTATTATGGCTAACAAATTCACACAAGGCTTCTAAAGCAGACCCACTGAATTCCCTACAGTTAGGCAGGCACCCTTTGAAGCTGCTGGCTGTAAATAAACTCTGAGACTGCACTGCACGTTGCAGAGTAATCTGCTCTGTGACTTCGGGCTATAAAGATCAGTTAATACTGACTCTGCAAAGGGCACAAATGCAGAAATCATATTCAAGGCGAATGTGCGTGGTTTCGTCAGCTGATACATTTTATTACAGTTTGGACAAAGGATGGAAGGAAGTCACCTCTTCTGATGGCAACAGCTAGGGAAGGGAAAGCCTGGGTTTCACAGATCAAGCATAACTGGACATTCTCACCCACCGAGGGGATGGTTTCCTAAATGCTTTTAAGAAGAAGAAGGCTAAAGAGCCATGGAGGTATTTAAAGAAATGCAGGGGTAAGGAAAAAAGACTCAGGTAGCCTATATGTCTGTTTTCAGTCAAGTGAAAACCAATGTTGGAGACATTTACAGGCCCATGATATAATCTGCAGCAGGTGGCATTAACAATACAATAGCCTCATTCTTCCACAGAGCCCAGGAAAGGACATCGCCCTTGTCCTCTGATTAGACCATTATGGACTAGCAGGCACTGGAGACAAAGATCTGCAAGTTCTTTGCCTTTCCAGTGTTCCTTAAGAGAGTGCTTAGGAAAGCCCACAGAGGCCACTTCTGAGAGTGTGTGGCCTCTCCCGACTCAGCTAACGGCAAGTAAGAAAGCCATATTCTTTCCACATCTCAAGGGCACAGGCAAACAGAAGGCTGCTGAAAGCACAACACAGAGCAAGGACACAGGCAGCGGTCAGTCTACAGAAGTTGAAGGAAAAGCCGGCTTATCCAAACAGAAGAAAATTTAAAGCCCGCCCTTTGGAGGCACTGGAACTGCTGGTGTTTAAGACAGACAGAGGCTTCTGCTTAGATTTTCTCTGGAGCCAGAGGGGAGCCTCCAAGCAGAATTTCGGACTAGGAGCTGTTAATGCTTTATTCTATTTTATGAAACTTTGATGTTGAAAAAAAGTTGGCTGGCCCAATCCCAGCAGGGTGGGTTGGTAAGTTTCAGTCATTTCGAAACAGCTCCAGTCAGCAATTCTTACGCTACACGCTAAGGATGTTCAGTTCTGAAATCATGTTTAATACTTCTGACCACAATGGTTCAGGATACAGTGTGGACATGTGAGTCACCAACTGTCTTGTCTGGATGCCATCTGAAATGAGGAGGGGCAGGGGCAACAGACAGAGTTATGCTTAGGAAGGCACCCAGCAATAAAATTTAATCAGCACCTAGAATGTATAGCAAATACAACTGGACTAGTATAGAAAACATTGGGGGAAAACTAAATCCCAAAGAAGAGAGGTGTGGGGCAGCCTTCTGCAGGACATGAGGTATACTTGCAAAGGCTGGGGGGGTTCCTCTATCCCAGTGCTGCTGGTATGACTGGGATCCTCTGAAAATCACATACTAGGCTCCAGAAGTGAAAAGACTAGCTGGTCACTGTGTACACTTAGGACACAGAGAGATGGAAAGGCTTGTCCTAGAAGGGCGACACTGGCCTTTATGCCTTTGTAACTCTCTCTTGTTAGCATTCCAGAGGGTCCAACCTCTTCTACAATCTCCTTTGCTCTCCTGCCCAAAGGAAATGGGTCTGTGAAAGTCCCGGGGTTGGGGGAGGCATCACCCTGGCTCCTAAAAGAAAATGTCAAAAACCAACAGCCAGATCAAGCTTGGGAATGTACAGGCCACAGGAAAAAAATCGTTATACCTTGTACTTTGAATCAATATCCTTGGAAAGATTTAAGATGCTCTAGCCATAAAAGGGGAACAAGACATTATCTTAAAGGAGAAATAAAGTAATGCAAAGGGGTTACTAGAAATTAAATCTGATTGCTAGAGACAAATGTAAAATCAGATGATGTAGAGATGAAAAAGAATTCCATGCAGCTAGTGACCTAGAAAATACACTCAAGCATGCCACTTGCATGCACGGAACAGCATTGAGATCAAGAGGGAAATTAATAGTTCGTTCGTTCGTTCCTTCCTTCCTTCCTTCCTTCCTTCCATAATGGCACTGAACAAAAAAACCCCTAAATCCTGCAGGTGACCAAGAGGAAAATGAAGGAGCCAAGGAGATATGAAAACTTCCCCAAAGGAGGGCCAGTGTTCAGACTCAAAGTCCTACCAATTGCTCAGCACTGGTTCTCAGGCAGCAGATTCCACATCTCAGGAAACAAACAAGCAAAACACCTCAAGGGAAAAGCTTCCAGAGACAGAAATAAGCAAAGCTAAGGAAGCTAGCTCAGCAGACAAGAACACCTCAGGTCAAGAGAGAAAGGAAAAATCCAACAAAGACACAAACCTGAAAGTCTCCGAGAGAGGCAGACCACCTAAGAATCTGCTGCCACACACGTGGGTTCTTCTAACCGGAGCAGGAAATACAGAAAATGAAGTTGCCTGTCCCAGTAGAATATAGTTTTAAATCTAGAATTCTGTGGCCAATGTAATTATTCAGTAGAAATGAAAGTTAAAAAAAAAAAAAAGACAATTAGAATGCTTACAGGATCCTGTACCATGCTATGGGAATATTTTTCAGACAGAAGTCTAAGCAATAAAAGAAATACGAGAAAAACTACCTTCCTGGAATCTTCGCCAAAGCGGAGTGCGCTATTACGAGAATTCCTTGATCCTGACATGTGTGTCATTCTCTGTAAGCTTCGAGGACTTAGGATTCTATGTCCTTCCCTGTGGCTGTACACACTGCTAACCAGCTTTGTAAATCAGTATTTACAGAACTGCGTCAATCTAAGACACACGTACGCACAGCTGTAGCTCCAGGAGAGCGTGTAACCAACTTCAGCAGCCGCACGCACAAATGTATGTTTATGTATCAAAATGGGGAAGGAATGAGAAACCGTGAGAAGGCCAATTCCCCTCTCTTTCAAAGAAAAAGGAAAATACCATCCAAACCTTAAAATCAAAGGATCTAGATTAGTGTATGAAGCACAGAAGGGAAGAGCAGAGGACGGGAGGCAAGGCCTCTGAGGAGGTGGCATCTAGGCTCTGCCCTGGAGGGAGCCTGGGGGGGGAGGGGCAGGAAGGACCTCTCATTTCTGATCCTCTCATAAGCAGGCTTTGAAGTCTCGATACAGACGTTAATGTGACCTTACTGTCGCTCAGTTCTACTTTCTTCCCTGATGTAGTTGCAGATGGCTCACGAGAATTATGTGACTAGAAAGGAAACTGCCTGTCTGGATGCGAGCTCTGATGCCTGCCAACACCGGTGGCCTCAAACTTTCGGGATGGAGGCTGCTGGCGCGGGGCGATTCAGCATCTTCATGACAGTCACATCCCAGCGACTCATCGCTGCCCGGGTTTGAGGCAAACATCTCGGTGAGGTGAGAATGGGAGATTAAACATTTATAGAAAGCAGAATAAAAACCATGGTAAGAAAAGAGAAGGCTGCAAGGAATACCAATAGTGGCTGCTGAGGGACGGGCAGCAGTGAGAATCAAAACCAGTCCCGCTCCCCCACGGTCCCTGACTAAATGTGGGAGGGTGCCACACGCAGACATGTGCAGCCAAGCAGCTCACGGAGAAGACCCTCCTCGGCTAGCCGACTTGTCTTTCACAGACGGTGTTGAAATACTGCAGGACTTTAAAACAGGATGAAGTTTGCCAGGAAAATGTGTGAGACAGTGGCGATTTTAATGGGTTTCGCTGTAAAAGTTTACAAGCAGGTTTGGTCAGCTTGCTTTTAGTGCATTTGGCTTTGAGCTTTATAAAAGGGAAATGCAACCTGGTCTTGCAGAGACATTGTGCTTGAGAACCACGGGGGCTGTACACAGGTGTGCTCCACTGTGGTCACTGCAGGCTCACCTCCTTTAATAGGAAGAAGGGGGTTAGGGCTAATACCCCGCCCACCACTGGCCAGTGACCCAGCCAGACTCAACCAACCACAGGTAACTGTGGGAAGGAGGCCACTTTGGGCCCCAAGTCACTGAAACAAACTGGGCAATAGCTTATCATCCCTGATTGGCTAGCAATGTGCCCAACGTTTATGAATATATTTAACATTATAAATACCATCTATAACGTGTAAAAACACAGCCAACAATTTTCAAACATTAATGGGGGAGGGCACCCTCTCAGAGGCAAGGAGGAGGAGAAATGGTGGTGAGGAACTGTGGGAGGGGGGATTGGAGGGGGACAACGACTAGAATGTAAGTAAATAAAATAATAAATAAATAATAAAAAGAAGAAATAACGTTTAACCTGTCTAATGGGAAGGCGTTTGTCTGTATCTCAAGCAGCCTGTCCTTTGTCATTAAGATCTGACACGAATAAAGGACTTAACTCTTGAGTAACTAGCAGTATTTCACATCCACTCCACATTCTCCTGGTCAGCACATGCCTGAGGAGCAAGGGCATCTGCAGCCGGGCTCTGACGAGTCCAGACTCTCAGGAGTATGTCTTGACTCCTGAATGCTAACAAGTCTCATTCCTTGACAGTTAGCCATAAACCGATTCCTGTGAACTTAATCCTGAATGAATTTCTAAGTGCTAGTTTTCTAAAAAGGGGGAAAAATGAATTCAGCAAGGTTGCATGACACAAAATCAGCACAAAAGATGAGCTGTATTTCTACACACTAACAGTCATCTGCATTTGTACACAGGACAGTTAGCTGCACTTGTGTATAAAATCGGCTGCATTTGTGCACAAGAACAGCCGGCTGCACTTGTACATCGACAGGCATAGTCTGCTGCATTTGCACAGAGGAAGAGCCAGCTATTTGTACACAGAACAGGTTGGCTGCATTTGTACACACTGGCAACCATCCATATTTCTACACAAGAAAAATGGAGGGGGGAATGGGGTGGGGCTGGAGAGATGGCTCAGTGGTTAAGAGCACTGACTGCTCTTCCAGAGGTCCTGAGTTCAAATCCCAGCAGTCAATGGTGGCTCACAGCCATCTGTAATGAGATCCGATGCCCTCTTCTGGTGTGTCTGAAGACGGCTACAGTGTACTCATATAATAAATAAATAAATCTATAAAAAATGAAAAGAAAAGCGTTGCCTTGGTTGTGGTATCTGTTCACAGCGGTAAAAGAAGAAAAAGAAATATATAAAAGAAAAAAAGAAAAGGAAAAATGGAGGGCTGGAAAAGAAGGCTAAGAGCAGCTTCAGAAGAATACAGTATTTCCTCATGCACCTAGCCTGGAAGATGAAGACTTGTACACTGAGAATTATAATATGGAATGGAAACAACCAGACACAATAACTATAAATTCTATGTCCACACCTGGAACACTTAATTTTGTTAAGCTGTAACTACTACCTATTGGGAACTGCAAACGGAGTAAAATCCTACTAAAATTACAAAAGTATTTTTTTTTCTTCCTAGAAACAGAAAAAATAAAAAGCCCTCAAATTCCCAAGGAATATGAAAGGAGTCCAAACAGTCAACCCATTTAGAAAAAGATATTTTCTGAACAATTATTTTGCAAAGCTATGGTAATCAAAACAGAATGTCATTTATGGAAAGAAAAATATATTAACCAGTGACGCAAAACAGGGAGGCCCAAAAGAAACCAGAAATACATGCTCTAATGATGACACATGGGACTCGGTAGGGAACGGACAGTTTCCTAAATAAATGGTACTGGAAGGACAGGATGTCCTTGTGCAACAAAAATAAAGGACCCCATCCTTCCGGTACAGACGAAAATTAGCTTAGAAGATGAAAGGCTATAAAAATCCATAACCCAGAACTGGAGGAGCTATGGGTATGTACAGATGACAGATGCAGAAACAGACAACTGGCCCATCAAACTGGGACACTTCCATTCACTGAAAAGCACAATCAATAACATGAACTAGCAAAGAAAAACACCAGCAGACCAGACACTCCTGAAGGATCATACCCAGAACAAGTAATGAATACAGCAAAACCTAGTAATGACTGAAAGAGGGGAAAGGCATTGAACAGATACTCCTCAAAAGAAAGCCTGCAAGTAGACAGCAGACATCACCAGTCAGCAAATTATGTATCCATTATACAAATCAAATCCACAGTGAGGATCACCTCATACCCATGGGAATGCTCATTATTAAAAGACACATACACATGAAGAGTAAGACATGTTGGTAAGAATATTGAAAGCTGGAAGGAACTTCCTGGCACTGTTGGTAACAGGAAGGAAATGAGTCCTTGGCTATTTCCCTAGACAGACAGACAGCTAAATAAACCCAAAGCTACCATGTAATCTAGCAACCCCACTTCTAGTTATAAAGCAAGGCAGCTGAAGGCAGAATCAGAAGAGTATCTGCGTGCCAGTGCTCACAGCAGTACTATTCAAAACGACAGAATAAAAGCAACCCAAAGACTAATGATGGATGAATGAATAAACAACGCCGGGACAGAAACATAATGGAATGCTATGCAGTTTTTAGACAGAATAGCACAACACGCATGAACACCAGCTAAATGAAAGAAGCCATCAGATGAAGACAAATACCACGAGATCCCACGCACATGGGTTTTATAACATAGTCAATTCCTAGATATAAAAGAACGGTAGTTATGGGAGCCTAGAGGAGGGTGCAAAGAGGAGCTGCTGCCCAATTTCTGAAAATTCCAACTCTGCAAGGAACAATGCTCCAGGGTCAATTTCAGAACAATGCGAGTAAATTCAATAACAGACTGCATACCTTAAAATGGCTGAGGCGGTAAATTTTATGTGTTTCACTATACAAAAAAGTTTGTTTTAACAAGAAATAAACATATGTGATGATCCAAACCACCTGTGTACTAACAGGGAGGAAGGAGACGAACGAGGGAGGATGTTTTCCTTCTGTGGAGAGGCATGCACATGGTTAGTGCATTCCACACACATCAGCTCAGAGAGAGAAAAAGGCTTAAAACCTCAAACTCGAGGGCTAAGCTGTGCAGAATCCAAATCAGGCATTGAGACGTGTCAGAGGGCCTCGGTGTTGGGGGTTCAGGAGGACCAGGCTCCGTCACCAGATCCCGACCTCACACAGATGCACAGTGCATCAAGTGCGGTGGGGTTAGCTGGCTGGCAATTACACAGGTTTGGAGTAATACTTGACAAGACGGCTAGCTGCTGGAAGGAATTTATGGAGGTGTACCACCAGGTGAGAAAGAGATCATCACAGCTGGACAAAGAGTTTAAAAAACAGGAGGAAATCTTGTTGCCCAGCAGGCAAGAACTCCTTCAGGCCACACCCTGCGGTCAGTTCTCAAAGCCCCAGCTAAGTGGGCCCCTGCCCCTCAGGCACAGGCACTATTACAATGAGCCTTCAGCAGCACCCATGTTTCTCCATCATTCCCTCAATTCCAGGGAGGGAGGAACTGACTGTCATGGGAGTTCGTTCAAGCAGAAAGGAACTCCCAGGAGACAGGACAACCACGTCCTAAACAGAAGGGAGTCACATGTCCACACTAGCCACCAGGGAGCTTAGCAGGTGCTTACTCTAGGGCTCATCCACTTAAAAGCAAGCGAGACGTTTCTAGGGAATCCTGTACAGCACACTGTGCAGACTGTTTGAATCCTGTCACTTGCAACATAACAGCGTCCACAAATTAGAATAAAGTGAGACCCACGTTCACCACCACTGGGAAGTACAGTGCACAAAGGAAGGCAGGGCAATGGCACCTACTGTTACTGCTCTGCTGATGCTCTGGGAAGGGCATCATTATTGGACGTCACCTTTAACAGTCCTGTCCTAGCAGAAGGAAGACAGGACACCAGGCGGCAGCTGCCACCTCCAGCTGGGACTTTTGCTGCTGAGGCAGAGGAGTAGCCATTGATCCCACAGTTTAATCAATATGAGAGCCAAGTCCTACACAGCCTGAAGAAGTCCCACACACTCTATGGAGCAATGAACAGAAAGGCTGAGAGGGCAGAAAGAAGTACAAAGAAGAATAAAATTAACCCATTTTACAACATTACAGTCTTTTATTCACTTGATTCAAACCCTTTACAGATTGCTCTACCGAGACAGAAGCATCTATGTCTCTAGTACCTTTCTCTCAAAAGGTCACAACACAGGGAGATTAAAACTAGAAAGAGAGGGTTGGGGATTTAGCTCAGTGGTAGAGCACTTGCCTTTTAAGCCTAAGGCCCTGGGTTGGTCCCCAGCTCGGAAAAAAGAAAAGAAAAAAAAAAAAAAACTAGAAAGAGAGCCAAGGTAGGGCATGCCTTTAATCCTAGCACCTAGGAGGAAGAAGCAGAAGTTATCTCTGAGTTTAAGGCCAGCCTGGTCTACAGAGCAAGTTAGAGAACAGCCAATAGAGAAAGAAAAAGAAACCCTGTCTTAAAAAAAAAAAAAAAAAAAGCCTAACCAAAAAAAAAAAAAAAAAAAAAAAAGACACAAACAAACAAACTGACACAGAAGCTCATTCTGACACTGCTTGAAGCATCAACAGCCTAAACCCCAACACCAGGGGGCAGTGAATGGGGAGGAGGTGGCAGGTGTTACCGAGCAGAACAGCAATGACAGCAACATAAGAAGTGAACTACGGAGTGGAGGCCACAGCGATGGATACCCTGGTTACGGTGGAGGGCCCGGGCTGCAGAGATGGGAAGACTATATAACCGGCAGTCCAGCTCCCAAGGTGCCTCGCTCTCCTCTAAGGAGCTTGGAGGTATAATCAGCAGATGCGTCCTCTGCAAGCAAAGGCTTTACAATGTGGACACTGAAGAGTGTGGGTAGAAAGAGCTGTGACGTAAAATGCATGACAAAGGCCTTCCCACTCCCTCACTCTGCCAGTGCTAAAGCATTGTGGGCAGGATGATGCTCCCAAAACAAGAGACTGAGAGCTCATTCTGGCTGCACAGAACCCACAGAAGTAGGCTTACAGGCTGCTTGGTCGTTCTACATCACTACGCCCAGAAGCTGCGGTCACATGAAGACACACGTGCAGCTTTCTATCCATGAACAGAAACAGAACAATGCGTACATGACCTATGCATTGGGGAAAAAGCCAGGCAAACAATCTGGGGCCTGGGGTACCCCAGTTACTGACCCAGGAGGTACAGTACCCTCAGATGAATCCCAGCACCAATACAGGAAAGAGGAAGAGACGAAGAAAGAAGAGAAAATGTCAGGGAAAGTAGAGAAAGGGAAGGGGGAAGAAAAATAGGAGAGAGGAAGGGGTGAGTGGAGGGGGAGGGGCAGAGAAAAGATCAGTGTGGGTGAGGACAAAAGTTGCTACAGAAGAAAACTTCAAAGAAATTACATTGAGTATCCTCACTGAGTAATGACCTTGCATCATACCCTAAAACAAAACACTTAAGAGGCAAAGAAACAGAACAAGAAGCAGGGTGTGTGTGTGTGACATAATATACCCTATAAAGATTAAGACACAAATTAAAGAGACCTCCCCAGAAAACAAAAAGTCAAGGAGGCAGGCAATGGAGGAAAACATAAAATGGGACAAAATCAGTCTTAAAGTCCAATATCCAAATTAATGGGCACTCAGAAGACCGGCAAGGAGGATCTGTTCAAGGAAGCAGCAGAAGGGCACGTACAAAGTGTTCGCACAACTTCCTGGGCACTCCCCAAGGAACTTCAGAAGACACTTCATTCTGGAATGCACAGTGTGCTACCAACCTTCCAATTCTTCACAGCAGAAACTGACAAACACCCACAGGACCACAGAGAAGGCATTTGACATCTGCGTTCCGTCCCTGGCCCAGATGAGAATGAAGCAGTCACAGTTCTTTCCCACCAAGATTCTACACCTAAAAAGGACTCCACAGACAAACAAAACAAAGGCCATCTCATACCATCCATGTCCCAGGGAGAAAGAGCCACTGGCTTTCGTGTCAGTCTTTCTGACATATTATTTTATTACGCTGGTGCGAAAATCACTGCAGTTTTTCCACTGCTGCAACTTCTCATCCGATATTTGAGGACATTTTAAAATAAATGTGGTTATGTTATATATAACTTTAACACCCATTTCTCTCTTCCTTCCTTTGCTAATGATTTATTACCACATGTCTATTTTACATGTATTATATAATATGGAAATGATGTTAGACAAAAAGCAAATTTAGGGGATTTCTTATGTGAGTTCAAAAATGGATGGCTGAGAAGTAGAGACGACTCTGAACACAAGAACACATTTGTCTGGGAACTGCTCACGAACATACACTTAGGCAATGTTTCAACGAACTTCGCAAAGGAGACCTTGAAGATGAGGAGCATATGGTGGCCACAGGAGTTGACAATGACCAGTTGAGAGCGACTGCTAGAGCTGATCCTCTTACCATCACAGATAGAAGGTCAGTGTGGACCAAATGGTGGCCATTTGGCACTGAAGCTAATTGAAAAGTGAAAAAGCTTGCTTAGTGGGTGCCTTATGAACTGATCAATAAAAGAGAGGGGGGGAGGTTGTCATTTTTTTTAACCACTGTCCTCTCTTAATTCTAGAAATAACAACAAACCATTTCTCGGCTGGACTGTGATGTGTGATTGACAGTTGGTGGCAGCCAGCTTAGCATTTGGACTGAGAAGCCCCAGGTCACCGGTGGTCTCTGCCCAGCTGCTCCACCCCAATAGAGTATGGTGGGACCCTTCCACCTGCAAGGCAGCTCCTCAAATGGATGAGATGCACAGGAAGCTGCAGGGCTTCCCCACGCTGTCCACAGAAAGGACCCAATTCCCCCCAGCAATGCCCCGCCACCTGTCACACAACCAATGCTTCAGGAGCTACTGGGCTCTGGAGCTCGGCCTCATCCATCCTGTTAACTTGATTCTCACTTCTTCAAGGCTCGAGACGACTTTTTTACAGGGAAAAGCCTTCTAGGGACAGCAGGATAAGGGAGGTTTTCTGAGAATTCATTAAATCCTGAGGCACAGAGTTTTTACACGATAGGAGGAAGTAAACATATCTTATTGGCAAAAACAAGTCAATTGCGGTGGTTTTAATTTTGATTAATAAAGATACTTGAGCCTAGTCACAGTGACTTAAAATTTATGCCCTAACATGCAATTTCTTTTGGGCAAACCCAATCCCAGTAGCTTTATTTGAACTGCAGTTTACACGCATTTCTACTTGTCCCTCACTCTAGACATTGAGCCGAGCAGACCAGGCACCGGCCATCATGAATGGTGCCTGTTGTTTCTACGCACCTCTCTAGTAAAGCACGAACACGTGATGCTCTAACGACGTGATGACTTAGTTAAGAAAAGCTTTGGGGGCAGTCACAACTCTTGCTCAAAGAGCCGAAAACTAGAGCTGGGTGTGGCCCTGAGGTGGTGCGCCTGCAGGTGAGGGAACAAACTGGGAAAGCTCAGAGTGGCAGTGCACACGCCCACCACGTGGGGGGTGGGCAAGAGGACGTAGTGGGTCTCAGGGTCACAGAACTGAGGCGTACGTCGATAGGAAACTTCCACAGGTGCCATGAGCAACACGGGGCAGACAAGTGTCACGGCTGCAGGACGAGGTGGTTCCCAGCCTTACTGACTGACCTCTCGTTCTCTTCTCTGCCTCTCCAGCCACCAAACATACCATTACCCCTTCTCCACCCTGATGACGACCTAGCCACCTACAGCATCTGTGACTCTCTGCACTGTCGCTCTTTAAAAGGGCTGCAGTCCCAAAATAAACACTCGTGTGTGGCACTTAAAGCTGTGGTAAAAGTCAATCCCGACCTTCTCAGCAGGGAGATTTTGTTCCTAACCTAGGAAATAAGCTAGGTGGAAAACGAGGCAACCGACTTTCTCATACACCACCCAGCAGGAAGGCACCAAAACAGACCTTAGATATTCACAGCAATCCCTCTGTTGATAATCTTTTTTGAATATGAATTCTGTTTTCTAATCAGCTATCAGTGGGGAATAATGATTCAAGAATAATTACCTCTTCAGTCTGGCCCCCAAATGTTTTACTGAAGAGACACGCTTGAAAAGTCAGAACAAAACAAACCTTTGCTCTCCACTTCCCTTTCAAAGCAGAGGGAAGGACAGGATGGAAGACTGACAGACACCCCTGAACTCTATTACACATCACACAATTCCCTAACAGCCCCCTCCCTGTCTGCGATGCTGCATTTGTGACTGCACTGAGCTCCACTCTGCTAGCCCTAACCTTGTACGGGTGCTGCAGGAAGCTACTGCCTTTACTGTAAAGGATCCAAATGTACCGTGGGTTACACACCCATAGCATTATGGGAAACAAGGGGAAGGGTATGGGAACGGTGCAGCCACTTACTCCACAGTATCGATCCCCATTGAATATCTGAGGAGGCAGAGGGTTGCCCTGCGCAGGCTTCTTCTCAGATGGAATGTTTTTGTACATCCACTGCCTCTGTTCTTCCGACATGGTGATGTCCACCTCCTCGAACTCTATCTTGTTGGCTTCCAGAAATCTAACCACATCCTGCTGCTTCTTCTTGATCTAGAGAGAAGATAAACAAGGAGAAATGCTTACCTGACACAGTCAGCACGCATCTGCAGATCAGCCTATTCTAGATTGCCCAAGGTGGGAGGGATATGCACACTGCCCCTCACCGTCTGTCTAGGCCGGGACTGAGCCAGCTCTAGTGCAGTAGACTCCCACACCCAGACATCCCAGGAGGCTGAGGCTCAACCCTGATGCCTGCAAGGACAGAGGAGGAGGGAAAAGGAAGGGGAGACAGCCGCTCCCCATGTCCCACCCTGCTGGGGGCCGACATTTAAAATCAGGCAATGGCGGGCAGGATCACCTGTAGGATCACTGCAAGCCATGCACACCCCATCTATGATGCGCACTTCGGTGACCAATGAAAGCAGAGCCCAGTTATTCCTCTTGGATATGCCACAGCCACACTCATGACCAGGAAATAATTCCTTCTTCAGTTCACAAGAGGAAACACTACTCACTCCTCACTTCTGCGTGAGACTAAGCCACAAACATCTTTCAGCCAACTCTGTCTCAACCCTTTGCAGTCCTCCGACCCTCCACGGTTCCCCCTCCAGTCACTAGGGGTCAGGTGTGCTCCTCGGCGCGTCAGCTGCATCTACATGTCCTCAAATGTGGGAAGCCATATTCAATGTGTTAAACAAGTCTTAAGCATATGACACACAAAGCATGGCTGTCATTTCTAAATGACCGAAGAAGAGGCATTCGTAAAAAAAGGGAAAGAGTGAACAAACAGCCCAAAGCTTGAGGAACAAATTCTCACACAGATTTCCTCCACCTCCACCCCCCAGACCCCCTCAGAAACCACCAATAGCATGTGACTCTGATTATTGGGTCCATGAATGACTAACAGGACACAGATGAAATGCTGCCAAAACAGCACACTGATAAGCTCACATACATGAATCTGAGAATTATTGTGTGGTGTTATAAATCCAAATAGATAATGAAGCCATCTTTCATTTCTGGAAAAGATGACTGTTTGCCCTCACATGGGATCCATAATTTCAGGAATGTGATTATATTGTTTTGAAACTTTAACCTGAGGATGTAAAAATTCCTCACTCAGCTTGAAAACTAAGAAAGTGGTTTTACTGCTTCTGTCTTACAGTTAAGAAAGCCAAGGTCAAAAGTGGTTCCCCAGTGTTTGATCAAGGTCTGACAGCCAGCCGGTGTGCTGTTAAAACACTCAATGCCATTCTCCTGCCTTATATCCTTCTTTTGTTATCCTCCCTCTGCCCTGAGGGACCAACCATGCACACTTCTGGGCAGGTCTTTCATGATCCACTTCCTGACCATAAAAAGCCCCGAATTTTGAGATCATAAAGCAGTGGCCTACAGTCCTACTAACCCAGGCAGCAACACATAACGAAATCCATAACGAAATGAGCGGGAACACAGCTCAGCTTCTTAAAACTGCCCTAACCTTCAAAACTGTCAGGGGCAGGGGTGGCAAAAACCAGTAACAGGTCTTGAATTCATAACAGATCAACTATTAACTCAAAACTCGACATATAATGAGGCTGAGGTGGCAGCCTTCTTCCATGAGGTAGGGCATGATGTCACTGCAACTAGGTTCTGGACACAGTGTTCTCAGCGTGCTGTGAAGGCCGCTACAACACCCACGGCCGACCAACGCTGCCTGGAGCACCCTGGCTGGAGACTACTGTGCGTTTATGCAGCCTCTTACATTTCGTACAGGTAACATATGCAGCACATTATCTTGTTGGTTACTCGGTGCACTTGGAACTTTTGCTACTAGAACAGCACCATGGGATGAGATAACGCACGAACTGCTGTCTCAGTCTGCAGGGTAGCTGGAGTGAGTGAAGCACCACAGACTGGGTGACTTGTGACACAGTAAGCCTGCTCCTCCTCATTCTGGAAGCTGAGAAGCCCAGGATCAAAGTGTTAGTAGAACAGGTATCTGGCCAGTGCCCATTTCCCGGGTCATAGATGGAAGCAACCCTTCTCGACGACCCCACTTGGTGGAAGAGACAAGGCAGCTCCCTAGGGCCTCATCCTTGAGGGCACTAACCTCATTCCTCACCTCCCAATTCCGTATTAGACACCAGATTTAAACAAACATTTGAGGGGTCACAGCTAGCCCACAATAGCACCTTTATAAATGTTCTCAGTATATGTCCCAATACCACTCCAGGTAAAAGCCCTACAAGTGAGACTTGTGATCCCCTGCCTCTGCCCCTTCGACACATCTGACTGGCATGTGCTACCACAATAGGCATTATGAGTGAAACTCAATTGTCAAACTGCACAGATATTTTTCAGGCTCCTAATGGGCCAGTGCTAACCTGTTTTCACCAAGACCACAGCAGTCCACAGGACCATACTCAGTGTCTCATGAGTGTTGGGATTTCAACATCCTTCCTCCTTATGGCCAAGACCTCAAAGCTGTGTGAAATGACTCAGAATACTAAAATTCAAAGACACTAACACCGACAATGCTCAGAAATGAAGAGATAGGTCCCAGACAACAGCGATGACTGACGGATTACTATACAGAGTAAAGGTATGAGAGATGGCCTTGGTTATGGTTACTATTACAGTGAGGAACACAAAAGCAACTTGGGGAGAAAGGGTATATTCCACTCACAGTTCTATAAAACAATCTCATCAAACGCAGTGGGGAGAGGAACTCAGTCAGGACAGGAACCTGAAGGCAAGGGTTGATGAAGAAGCCATTTGATGAGTGCTGTTTACCTGGCTTGTTCACCATGCTTTCCTATAGAACCCAGGACCACCAGCCCAGGACAGACTGGGCCCTTTCCCCATCAATCACTACTTTTAAAAAATGTCCTACAGACTTGCCGGCCTGATCTAATGGAGGTATTTTCTCAACTGAGGCTCTCTGCTCTCAGATGACTCTAGCTTGTGTCAAGCTGAAATAAAACTATCCAGCACAGAGGTGATCTGTATTTCAAAAAGAGGCACAGCCAGGTCTGTGCTTCAGGGAGAGTTTTAGCACTGTCCAGCTTAAGAACAACACAGGAGCAGAAGCAGAAGCAGCCCTCTTGTGAACTGTTAACACTGTTCTGGAAAAATCTACAAGACTGATCAGCAGGTTTAAAAAAAATGTAGACCTGGCTTTTTTTTTTTTTTTTTTTTTTTTTTTTAAAGAAAAGCAATGAAGAAAACTGGGAAAATATCTGTCCTACTGAAAAGGAAAACTCTTGAAGGTCATGTAAGAAACTAGCAGGAGGTGCTGGGAGACTGAGGACAATGCGAGGGACAAGGGAGGAGCTGGTGAGTGAGGAAAGGGGGAGCCAGGGCTTCACTCTAAAGCCTTCTGGGCATTACCAATGTGTGACTATTCAAAACGGCAAGGACAGAGTAGAGTCTCATAGAGAACTGCCTGAGGGGACAGTAAAGTCCCCCCAACTAATAGGAAGAAAGCTATTTTGTCATTCACCTCCGGGTTCCTTCAGTAACATGAAAGAAGAGAGGGGGGTTGGGGAGATTGTAGAAGATTAGCCAACACTGCTCAGTCAATCAACCAGATATTCAGGGTAGGGGAAATCTAATCAAAGGACCAAATGTCCCAGAGGATGTCTGTGGCTCTGGCTGCAGGAAGGAAGATGAGGAACAGCACACTGGCTGGCTGTTTACAAGCTGCAGAGGTGGTGTAGAGCTGTGGGGCCCCCGGCTTGCAATGGCAGGGACACCAGACAGAATATGCAGCCTGATGGGTGCACCCTGTGACAGCAGGAAGTGCTGGTCAGCACTAGAATCCAAACATAAACGGCACTCACGACATCTCCTCTGCACAGAGAATTTTGTTCTCTCCAAGATTCAAATTTTATAAGTAGTATTTTTTTCATTGCTGGGCAAATAGAAGAGGGGTAAATTGTAGAACCATGGTGGTTGGCACCATCCATCTGTGTCAATTCATCCGAGCTGGAAGGTACACGCAGCTCACACTTTGTTTTCACTCAAATACACTTAGAAGCCATTGCAAACAATGGTTATTTACCCATTGCCAACCCCACCTTTTTAATAACAGAAGTCTGCTTCCAGACAGCCCTTGTTCAACTACAGAAGACAGTTTTCCCGGAGTCTTTAAAGCAGGAAGTGATCCCCAACACAGTTCTGGCTGGTGAGATGGAAGGCAGCGAGCCCCAGGAATTAGAGGCAAATCCCAGCTAGGCGTGGCTTGGTCTGCCAGCCCAGCAAGCTGAGAAAAAAAGGATTGAGCATTCAAGACCAGCCTGGGCTACTCAGTGGGATGCCCTCCCCATTTCCTTCTTCCTTGCCCAATAGCAAGCACGGTTACCTGGAGATACAGAAAACACTTCACAAATGTGAACACAAACACCATCTGCTAGGGACTCTGAAAGGGAAGGCAGGAGCCTCGGTCCCTGGTGACATCTTACAGCTGCCACCCCGACCTTTGCTTTGCTCTGAACCTTCCCCATTAGACAAACAAAGCCCTAATAAGGTAAGTCACTCGGCATCTGAGGGCCAGGAAAGAGACTGTAGCGAGTTTGAAGCTTGTCTGGTCGACAGAGAATTCTAGGCTGGCTAGGATTACATGAGACTGTCTAAAAGACCATATCAAAAAAAAAAAAAAATTAGTATTTCTGATTCAGTCCCCAAGTGAGCCCTTCTTATCCACTGGAGTTTTAACCAGCCATTCTAGAACTTTCTACTCCCTTTGAAGTCCTCCGTTTTCCCCCACAGTCAACACATCTGTCCTCTCACAGGGAACATAAACTCACCAAGGACAGGCAGTTTTGCCTGTTCTGTCCACAGCACGTTACACAGTACCTTGCACATACAGCAGACACACAATGAATATTTGTTAATGGACACACACAGTTTTCACAGGTAGCTAGAAGCAACTACTTACATAGCAGCACTAGCTCCTTGGGTTCAGCCCTCTCTAACCGTGTACGGGCACTTCGTAACCTACATATGCTAACCTTTTATCGGTTACTCCTTACTGCTGGTCTGACCTCTCTCCACAGAGTGGATTTTACAAACCCAGGGACTGTCCACCCAGTCCGTCCTGGATGAGAACCTTTGATTGCAAGTTTGCAGATCCCCACTGTACTCTGTACAGCAGAGTAGCTCTTTAAGCCAAAAAGCAATCTGATTTAAATGAAAGCCAACCCACTAAAATATGGTTCGGACACTCTGATTTCTCCATTTTAAGATTATGTGAATTTAAAGGCAGTATATCCAGGGTCATCTACCTAACTGCACAAAGCTGCAGTGATTCAGGGACATGTGGCCCCTGCGAGTAAGAGAACACAGTGCTTCTGACAGTCACTGAAAAAGTCGGTCCTCACTACATAATACTCCTGTTTAAACATTTCCTGCTTAAGCTCTATTATTTAAAACATTTCCTGCTTAAGCTCTATTATTTATTTTTTTAAACACAAGAGCATAACTTAGTGCTTTGTTTTTACTATTTGTGGCTAGAGGTGCAAACTGATGCTAACGGAATATCAAAGTACGCTGCTTTGTCGTATTGACTTCTCACTGCTACCCTGGGACTCGATTACCCTTAACCACTTTGCCAAATGCTTCTAGGCTCTATGGCAATCTCCTGAGACATGACTGACAGCAAGCAACCTTCCTGACCACTGCATGGCAAACCTCTTCCTTTGAGTTATGCTCCCCGGGATCTGCAGAGAGCTCCCGATCCCTGTACCCGTGTTAATGACACACCCCTAGGCACCTCAGCAGTGAGCTGTCCGGCCTTGCACTACAGGCTTTGCTGACGAGGCATGGTCACTCAGTGACCCTTGTAAATCGACGTAAAGATGCTCGTGGCTTTCACAGGCCCCAGCAACCTCTGTGGAGTGATCGAGAGACAGGCTAAACAAATCGCACTGCGCTGGACTCCGGCTGATTCTAGTTGTGGCAGTGGCCTCCAATAGACTCCACTCTCTTGTAGGATTAGTTCTTTCCCAGGAGGGTGCCGGTTAATTTATATGACTAGGCAGCCCTGTCAGAGTCCATCCATGGGCTTCCAGACCTGTCATCTTTTGTCTAAGTTCCATGTGTGCATAGCTTATGTGGCTCCATGGAGCTTCCGGTCTCACTTGTAAATGAGGAGGCATAATCAATTTAAGTGAGATGTGGTTTTTGTTTTGTTTTTTTAAATTGAGATTTAATAAGTATGACAGTGGGCAGGCGAGTTTAATTACAGACAAATTAAGCACACACAGAAGACAGGGCAGAACCTGGGGTGGCAGGGCAGGAACAGACTGGCCTAGTTGAAATCAGAGTCCTGCAGGGTGAGAGTCTTCTGAAAATTACTTAGCACCTCTCCCAGCCTCAGGTGCCTAAAGGGTGAGAGAGCCTTCTCTATGGGTTCACTGGGGAATGGAGAAGGGGGATATATTTAGGATTATGCTGGACTGTTTCTTTCATTCAAATGTGCTTGCTTTTCTTCTTTGCCCAAGATGTGACTTTATACAAAACAATCAAGTGACTTCTAGATGGGGGAAGACCATTGACCCAAATCATCATGGTCAAATTAATTAAAGCAAGTGATTAATTAAAGAAAGCTTTTTATTCATGTCACAGGCTGCCTCACTCTACAGTGGGATTTGAGAGGTCAGCACCGGATGTGAGAAAGACAGACTTTTATAGCTCAGGGGTGGAGGGTTTCCGAATGGGGATTTGGAGGCCAAATGGGCAGGGTTCTAGGAGCAGATCTCCTGAAACAAAGACATAGTTGCAGGATGGGCAGAACGAGGTGGTCATGGGTGGTCATACAACTGTCTGAAACAAAGGTAGGGTTGCAAGATGGTTATAAACAACTTACTGAAACAAAGACACACGGACATTCCTGCAACAGTCAGAGGCAGCACAGACCGTTTGTAGTTAAGGTTATGGGTGGGACATAGCCTAATCCTTGAGAAACAGAGGTTTAATCGTAAACAGGAATAAACCTAGTCTGTCTTTTCTATCAGATTGTTTTTAAGTGTAAGGTGGAGACAGGCTGATTCTCCACTAGGTGGCTTCAAAGGATGTAGGTATTTGATGCTCCAGGTCTTTATTTCACCTATTTCCACACTTCAAACACATGGCTTCCTTTCCCCTAAGTTGGTGTGGATGCTTGACTGATTAAGACCTTTTTATGTATCTGTAAGGACAGTAGGCCATATCTGGGGCACGCTCATTGGCGTCTGTTTATAATGGTGCAGAGACATCAGAAAAAAGGCACACAACCAAACCAGAAAGGGCTTTGTAGCAAAAGGGTATCCTGGCAATTAGAGGCCCAAGGAATGCCACAAAAATCACATCATGAAACAGACCTCAATAAACAGAGGTTTACTGGGAAAATGGGGACAAAGTCTGCCTCTGAGAGGGGATAACCAAGAGACCAGGATGTGATGGTGTGGAGTTTATAGGGGGCGTGGAGCACACAGATAGGGAAAACAGATGGTGATGAGAGACTGGGGTGGGTAGGGATGGGAGAGAACCTGCTTCCAGAAAGGGGAAAGTTTTTATTTCTTAGATAAGCAGAAACTAAAACAGAGTAAAGATTCTCAACTCTGTGTCACAGTGGACAGGCTGTCAAACAAAACATGACATAAATCTCACCCGTCGGTTCACAGAGAGGTCCAGGAATCAAAGATGATTTGTTTTCTAATCAAAACACCACTGTGTAATCATGAGAAGCCAACTTAATCCACAGCAGTATTTCACAAGTAAATGAATAAAACAATTTCATTTTAACTATTCCATTATCAAAAATGTTTTTTAAATTAATTTGAAAGAATAATGAAAAAAATGTGTTATACACTGTGATAATTAAAAAAAATACTGAAAACAACAAAGCCACTAAACCCTCCCTTCCTCTGTATCTGCGCACAAATGAGAAACCACAGCTCCTCTCAGTGGGTTAGAGTTTATCTTCCCCTTAACTCTGTGTTGGTCACATGACCTTCTTTAGCCAATAGAACATTGGCAAGCCTGATATTTGCAGTCCTGAAAAGTACTTGTGGTCGGTGTTGTTGGTGCTATGTGACAATACAAGACCTAAAGTATCATTCCAAGGAGTTCCTTCTGAGACAGTAGCAAGGAGGAAGTGAACGAACACTCAGAACTTAAGAAACTTGGTCCAGGACATACACAGGCATCTTTACCCAGAGTTATGAGGAAATGGAGGAATGGGGGATGAGGACGATCAGAATACAAAGTAAGCATGTTCCATACGACCAAGTACATACAAGTGGAGGAAACATGACCACAGAGATCAACACC
This sequence comes from Rattus rattus, assembly GCF_011064425.1. Lineage (NCBI taxonomy): Eukaryota > Metazoa > Chordata > Mammalia > Rodentia > Muridae > Rattus > Rattus rattus. The sequence goes on along the minus strand of NC_046161.1, from coordinate 77,707,209 downwards.
ATCAGAACTGAATACCAGACTGAAGTTGTGGAGTACTACACCAAAACAAAACAACCCCACTCTCCTGTTGATGTGTTTATAAAAAGATAAAGAGAGGAGGATATTTCCCGGTTCGATCCCGGGTTTCAGCACAAATGTTGTGTTTAAAAAAAGATAAAGAGAGAGGGGGTGAATATGTTCTATGAGGGTCTGGGGGAAGGGAGTGCCTCAGCAGCCATGAGCACGTGGAGAGGAAGGGGGGAGGGTAACGGGGAGAGAAGGGACAAAGGGAGAAGAGGGTAAGAGCAAGAGAGCAAGAGCAAGAGGGCGAGGAGGGGGCAAGCAGCCCTTTTCGTAGTGTCAGGCACACCTGGCTGTTGACAGGTGGGGGTGGAGCTTAGACAGAATGCTAACACTTGTCACTTCTCCTTAGAGAGTCCAGAATCACAGCCCAGGAATAGTGTCAACCACAGCAGACACAAAAGACAAGAGTCAAACCCAGGTGAAAATGTGTCAAAAGGGAGACCCCGCACAAACTCATGACAAGATGAGAGTCAGTGCAGCCACCATGGAAGAGAGTGTCAACAAGAAAATCAAACTACCATGGGGAATGTATCCAAAGGAAATGAAATCACAGGCCAGAGACACACATGCATAGGCAAGCCCGTGTTCACTGTTGCCCTGCTCACAACAGCCAAGAAACAGAAACAGTGTAAGTGTGTCAAACCATGGGCCTGCCCCTTTAAGAGGCTAGTTACTCTACGAGACCCTTTCTGACAGCCTGGGGAATAAGGCCGCACTCCTTGCATCTCTCTGTGTCTCTGTCTGTCTGTCTCTCAGTCTCTGTCTCTGTCTCTCTGGGATAGTTAAAAGACACTGCTGTGGCCTTGCACCTTGCACCTCATCTTTGAAACTGCAAGGTAAGTGTACGGTCCCTTACAATGACTGGCCTTTGTTGCACAGAAATGTCAGACTAAATCATGTAGTGTGAGGCTTCCTGCCAGAACCCTGCTAAAACTTATGAATATGAGGATATTCCCCCCAGCTCATAGGATTTCCTGAGGTGTTCTCTTTCCCTTCAGCACCCTCACCCCCACCCCTATTGCCTATGGTGCCTACCTGACTTATGATTTTACTTTACACTATCTCTCTTAGGGAGCTCCTTTCCAGGCCTCCAGGAAAGCCCCTTTAAGGCCCCATCACATTCCGTCTGTTTGTTACAATCTCTATCACTCCTGATTCTGCTTCAGTGGACCAGTCCTTGTGGTTGGGGTGCTTTTCCTCTGGAATGGAGCTTGCTGTGGATCGTAACCTCCTATCCGCATCTTTCCCAAACATGCCACTGTGATTCCTAACAAAGGACACATCAGCCGGTGAATGGATGGTGGAAATGTGGTCTACAGCCGCCACAGAATACAGCAGTGCTGCAGGAAGGGCTGCGATCCTGTCATTTCAACAACAAGCCTCAGGGGAGGTCACTACATTAAGTGAAATAAGCCCAAGGCACAGAAAAACAAGTACCACGCGGTGCCACTCGATAAAAAGCTGACTGCACACAAGCTGTGATGTCAGAAGCTGGGGAGGCTGATGTGGAGGGACGGACAAAGGCCGGGGAACAAGTAACCGAGAGGTGATAAAGATGGAGATATAAGTCCTGGCTTCTAGTGCATGGTGGTGAGTAGGATCGGTGACAGTGTTCACCAGAACCCAGTGTGCACAGTCCTGGAACATCACATGGCTGGCCCAAAATATAGTAAGTCCCTTCAATTTCATCATCTCCGTGATGTCATTGTTCATATAACCCTTCCTCCTTGCTCACTCTTACTCTCTCCCTAGCTGTGTGTTGGGGATCAAACCCAGGGCTTTGAGCATGGCTGGGCAAGCACTCTACCACTGACCTAAATCTCCAGCCTGAGTCGCATGTTCTCTCTCATGCCTAGAAGGTTGTGTTGCATGTTAAAAACCGCGCCTGCTGTGCTCTCAGTGTTCGAAGACACTGTTATCTTTATTTTTGTTTCCCTTTGAAATAAAACTGAATCTATTACATGCTGTATTTACTTTGTTCTTTGGTTTGCAGAGTTTTGTTAAAGGTCTAGCTTTGTAACCTAGGCTCTCTCAAGCTCACAAATCCTCAAATTCCTGAGTACTGGCAATGCAGGAATATATTACTGTGCCTGTCTTATGACTGTTTCTGAAGCATCCCAGTATGTTAATCTCTGATTTGACTCCTGTACAAAACTCTGAACAACACTACATTTTGTTCCAGAAGAAAAAATGGCAGAGGACTACAGCTTAGGGAGTGAGGGGGAAAAAAGGTCACAGGTGGATCCTTTAGAACATAAGTGCCCCAAAGATTAGTGCAGGTCTATGGCCGAAGACTAACCAATCTGATGATTTGCCAATCTAGGAGTGAAGAAAAAATTAAATCCCCCCCTCCGCCCAGAGAGAATACAAACAAAAACATTCTTTGTTTCCATAAAAACAGCTGCAGGCATTGCTAAAGTAACTGTGTAACAAATAAAAAGTGTTTACAACCTCAAGGAGAAAGGCCACCCTGCACAAAGTGATCCCTATGCTCTAAAATGTATAAATCAGTTTCAAATGGGCAGTTATTCCAGGCTGAGGCTTACAGTTCAAGAGACAGCAACTAGAGAGCGTTTCCAAGGAGAAGGGTCAGTGGTCACCACACACAGGAGGAACTGGATCTGCCTCAGGAGCACAGAAAGCCCCGTGTGACTGTGCATGCCTGTAAACCCAGAACACAGGTGGTCAAACACGCGGGCCCTTGGAGCCTGCTGGCCACTAACTTATCCCTAAACAGCTAACCAGCTTCAGTGAAAGAGCCTGTTTTCCAGGGAGTAGGATAGAGAGATAGAGCCTGCTCAAGGTCCTCCTTTGGCCTCAGCAAATGGACCTGCATATATATGTGTTCACACATGTATGAATGTATGAAACAAACACACATAAAACAAACAAACAAACTACCCAAGGCTGGGAAACCTAGATCAGTGGTGAGGTACTTGGCTAGCATACACAAGGCCCTAGGTTCAAGTTCCAGCACTCAGGACTGGAAGCACATACAGAGAAAACAAAAAGATTTTGTGTGGAAGAATCAAGATGACCAAAAACCTAAAACCAGAGACTAAATGACATTGTGAACCTTTTTAGAAGTTAGTCCCATTGTCAAAAATGTCACCAAAGGACCCTTCCTTTGTCCTAGGTCCATCCTCCTCTGCTTGGAGGTTTCCCAGACATTTACTTATCCTGAAAACATTTACTAAAATGTGGCATAAAGTGTGCCAAGTGCTTGAACGATCTCTGATATTCCATATTTCCATGCTGGAATGTCTCCAGCTTCTGCCCCCCACCAATCCCCCGGGCCAGCCTCACCCCTCACCTGTCTTCCTTCCTTCCCAAGATCCAGCCCAGCACAGAGTCTCTGCTACAGAGAACCAGCTTGGAGGTGCTTATGTTTGAAGACCCCCATCCATCACACAATGATACTTCTATAAAGTGAGAAAGAAAACTTGGAAATATATAGTAGCAAAGAACACCCAATAGAAGCTGACAGTTTCCATCACTCCAATGGAGAAATGTAGAATTGTCCTGTAGAGTTGCTACTGAGTTTCCAAATGATTCTCCTCAGCTCCCATACTTACTACCTTCACCCACACTTCCTGAGGGCTGTTCAGACATCCCTCTGTGTCTTCCTTGGCTGGTTCTTTCCCATGATGCCCCTCCCCCATCACTCAGCCTCCTATTCTTTTATTACGATTTACTTATTCCTCATGGCTCAGTCCCAAATGCACACGGTCCCTCAGGTGGCCCCACTGCACGGTCCCAGGTAACCTTAGTCTCAAAGAGATATGTCATGTCCAAAGGGATTGTTGGCTGTCATAACTTGTTACCATGCATGGTCTAGTCCCCATTAAGAACTCCACAACCTAAAGTTCAACAGTGCTAAGGGTGAAACCCTTTACCCACTGAGATCACCTCCCTCATCAAACTCTAACTATTAAGCACAGCAGCCATGACCTGGCATTTAATGACTTATGGTCTGACTGCTGAGTAACACTGGGGTGCTTCTGAGCCTTTCCGTCAATTTAACCATAAACCCCTCTGGATGTCATCTGTGCATCCTGTGTGTCTCCTCTCTCACCTCTGGGATGGAATGTGCTGGCTCTAACCCTGTTCTTGGTGCTTGTTCCTCACTTTCTCTGAAACCCAGATCACTTGGGAAAGAGATTTATCTTGGGAAGAAAGGTGTGGGTAGGTCGGCCTTTACTGTCTTTACGTTTTCTATCAAGATTACATGTTTACCCCCCCCCAAAGTCAGTCAAGCATAAAATATGAATTTACGATGCCACTATTTGGTGAGATTCTCTCTGCAAATTATACACAACTCATGCATGTGCTTCCTGTTAATTAGAGGATACTGTGTGGAAGAGCTGTTCCAGCAAAGCCTGCTAAAATTGTCAAAACCCTGCTATTGGGAGGAAATCCTGCTGACGAAGGTATTTTCCACAGCATGCTGTCAGACTGCTGCCCAAGGAGACAGCACCTTCAGAGGCTTGAGGTGTGGTTCTGCAAGCCTGTTTCTGGAGTGTTCGCCGTTCCCACCTCTCCATCAGTCAACTGGTAACTGCGAGGAGTGACTGAAGAGCTGATTAACAACTATTTACAGCTGAAAGATCATGTGGGGGGCAGCAGGCCATTTTCATAATTATATTTTATACACAGTAATTGCAGGCTGTGATCTGCTCACATCACCACAGCAGGCATAAATTAGGCACTGAAGGGTAGATGCTCTAACCAGCACTGTGAGGACCAGGCTCCTCTGGTGGGCCACCATCAGCTTATCAGTTCCTTCCTCCCCCCTCAGGAAGGGAGCTGCTTGGCTTGGACTCATCATTCCCCTGCCTCAGTCTTCTGAGTGGTGGCATCAGAAGCCAGCACCACCGTACCCAACCAGTATTACTTCTCAAGGGAAAATGACAACCATCGGCTTCAGCTGGATGCTTCACTCCTAAGCAAACTGCCTCCAGGAGCTCCGATAGCCAGCTCAAATCTCCTCAGGAACCTGCTCTGCCCACAGGTTACTACTGTCTGCATCCCACAGAGATACAGTAACTATCATTGATTTGTATGTGCTTCTTAATTCTGGTCTCTATGTGGAACTTCTCTACATCATCAGCCTCAGAATTCTCCATCCATTTTGACTTAAAACAACAGAAAAATTAAAACTAACAAAAAGAGAGAGACAATGGGGAAAGAAGGGGACAAGGAAGAAAAACTCCATGTCTTCAGATACCCATGGTTGTTGATTAGCTCCTAGGATGTTCTTTTTGTCACCCTAGGAAATAAAAGAGGAACTCGAGTGCAAAAACAAGGCCTCTCTAATCCGGTCTAGTACAAGGCTCACTGGGCTGTAAGGCCAAGGCAGCCAACCTCATGAGGAAAGTGCTGGAAGCTAGTGATGAGGGAGCAAAGAACCCAAGCCCAGTTTCACAAACAAGTTTGAATGACCTGCCTCAGGACAAAAAAGAATGTCTACAGGTTGAAAGGAAGAGGCTTAGTCAAGGACCAACTAGTTATTTCTCCAAGAGGGAGAGACTGAGGCTTTCTCCTTCATTATGCTTACACACCTAACCACAAAGGCATTGGCATTGTTCTATTTCACTTTCCAAAATACAGCACATGTTCTCTATTGTTGAGCCAAACATGCTGAGCCCAAATATACCCAACCTGATTTAATCAGCTCTGGAACAGGCGGGATTTACTTGTATATTCTTTGATGGGGTGTGCTGACATTCTCGAAGACCATTTATGGGTAAAAATCCATTGCTTTACTATCCAGACTAGCCTAAACCGTGTCTAGAATTCTACAGATCTGCCCTTAGGAAGGCAGCTGACAGTTCTCAGCGACTGTCTGACTCGGCAGTGGGTCAGAACACTCTGCCTGTCACTACAGTGTAAGCCAGGGCATCCTCCTGGGCAGCTGAACGGGCAGGCCTAAGAGCAGTAAAGTCAACTGTGCCCCCCTCCCAGGACTCCAACTTTACCCCAAATGGGGTTCTAGAAGACTGATATTCAAATAGAAGCAAATAATACAATAAACTGTCTTCATAACAGATTCTTCAAACATTTATTTAAGAAGCAGTGAAACAAATTGTGTCTCCAAAGCTTTTACGTTTTAAAGCAGACTCTATTTGCAAATTCATTCCTGTTGTTCTTTAGAATGTTCATAAACTCTTGACTAGCTTTTTACATACATACATACATACATACATACATACATACATACA